>NC_039260.1:17458424-17548424 GCF_003368295.1 Carassius auratus | reverse complement strand
GATATATGGAATTCTGGCATATAAACAAAGTAATCAATTATGTGCATTCACATCTGGAGTACCAATGATGCTTTAGAATGCAAAAATTTATATGAGGCAGCTAGTTTCTGAAAAAGTGATTGTGTATGTCTTTAAGTATGCTGAAAAAAAAACAACAACAGTAAATGAGTTGAGGACAGCAGAGAAGGTCATGAGCTTTCATGCTAACACTTAATTTACACTAATACATATACGAGCACTCATACACACTCTCTCTGCTGCTGTTCAGAGGGAAATGAGCCCAGGGGAGGTGAAAACCATGCAGTGAAGGGCAAATATAACACTCTGAACAAGACACTCATGTTCAGCCAGTGAGCTTTTAGTCTCTCAGCCCAAGGGGTTTGGCTCTCTGAGATATGAATGTCTGTATTATTAAAGCCCTTTATAAAAACAAACAGCCCAAGTTTCAGTACTGAGTTCATATTGGCGCACTGATCTACCGATGCAGGAAAAACCCACCTCCATGATGGGGTTGGATGCCAGAACTTTTTCTTCCACGTTGGCTTCACTGGCAGAGCCACTGACCGTAGCAAAGTAACGCATGGCGTATTTGGCTGAGACAGTTTTCCCTGCTCCGGATTCTCCGCTCACAATGATGGACTGATTCCTCTCATCCCTGAATAATGTGGAAAAAAATATATAAGATAAATGCAAGGAAAAAAGAATAAGTATTACTTTTTTTTTAAGAAGATGTAAATGTGATTGGAGTTTGTCCATCTAAAACTATTGTTTCTACACAATGATAGGGCATTGCTGGGGGTTACTAGGGTTTCTGGATCACTAAGCTGCCAAGTGTTGTGAGTGGTTCCTATGGTTTTCTGGGGTTGTAGGACTGAGGAAAGACACAAGGCTTTGAGGAAATGATGCTCCATGAAAACTGTAGCTTTTGCTGAAACACAGGCATCCACTGATCAATGAAACAGACAGGTCCAGTTGTGTTACCACTGCAGCCGCATTGAGAAGAAGCGAGAGAAACATTACCTTGGCTGGTCTATTTTTGGCCAGACTGCAGTAAGCAACACCCTGACCTACAAAACCTTCTCTTCAGATTGAGCAGTAAAGCATATACTCACACACTTGACAACTGACATTAAAGCCAGAGACACACTCTGTGCAAACAGCGAATGCTTTGCTAATGCAATGCAAGCTTAGTTTCACTGAACATACTGTTCCTAAACAGACAGTTCTCCTGAAATTTTAAAGTCTGTCATTTAACCAACCTTGTGTCTTTCCAAGCCTGTATGACTTTATTCGGTGGAGCACAGAAAAAGTTATTATGCAAAATGTTTCAGGTTTTTTAGTCCATACAATGAAACCTGGTGGTTTAACATTCCTTAAATCTTTTGTGTTCCAAAGAATAAAGAAATTTATGTTTGGATCACAATACCCAGTGGTTCGAACTGCAGTTGGTCTATGATAATTACAGACACATACTGGGGAGCTGCTTTACAGCTGAAAATGGAGTTTCCAAGACATTTGCTGCTCTGTGTCAGAAGCACCGTATGCAGATATCTCAGATCAAACCGTAAACAACGTATCCGCATACATATGTTTTTTAGATACTCTCCAAAATGGCGAGACGAGTTGTTGAATAAAGTCATTATTTTTGTTTTCTTTGCACACAAAAAGTATTCTTATAGCTTCATAAAATGATCGTGTCCGGATCCTTGCTGTCTTTGGAAGGTTTAGAGTGCTCTCGGAATTCATTAAAAATATTTTCATTTGTGTTCCAAAGATGAACGAAGCTCTTACAGGTTTGGAACAACATGAGGGTGAGTAATTAATGACAGAATTTTTATTTTTGGGTGAACTATGCCAAGGAATCCACACGATCAAGAATTCTGTGTGAAATTCGCATCCGCTTCAATCATGACCCACAGAAAGCTGCTTGGTTTGAAACTGACTTTCGTTTGAAATGTGCTTGATATATATCTACACTATTGATAATAGACATCGGACCATTTATGTCAAATAAACATGTTTTTACCGCTGAGAAAAGAATGAAAACTGAACTTCACTATGAGTATATTAGGGCCTTATTCAGGTAGCATCAGTTTAATTAACTTTAATTTGCTAAACCCCACCTGGCCATCTGTTTGTAAGCTTCTTCAGCAACTGCAAAGATGTGAGGGTCCATGTCACCCATATTCTGCCCACTGTACGCGTAAATGATGTCAGTTCCATAGATGGGTAGTGTCTCATATGGGTTTATAGCGACTAGAACAATACCTGGGTCAAACAATAAAAAACAATAATTAGAGCTCAATAATTCTAGACACATTAAGTGTATATGTCTAGAGTGTGTGTGTGTGTGTGTGTGTGTGTGTGTTTACCGCAGTATGTGTAGATGAGTTTGGAATCAGTGAAGCGCACTTTCAGATTGTGTAACACAGCGGGCTCGTGAAGGTAACTGAGAGCTGTCAGGTCATTTTCTCCCACCAGGATATCAGGGTTACGGAGGTGTGGCAAGTTGTTTGTCTTGGGGTCCAATTTATACTCCAGTTCCTGAATAGCACAATTCACAGCACAATAAATTATGTCAGTTTGGGTTTTAAGGGGAAGGCAACATCATCTGAAGTCAGACGATTGGTTTCTGTGGGGAACAGATTGAGAAACTCATTCAAGTTTCAGCATTTTCAAACCTGACTTGTTGTGATCGGTCACAAGCCAAAAGATAATCAATGTGATATGACATTACCGACCTCTGATGCTATCATAATATGGAAATGATCTATCAAAAATCCACGAAACATCTAATTTGGAATTAAAAAAATTCTATGATATACAGTATGCAAATTAAACTGATTTGAAATGACACGGCTGCCTTTTTAAATAACAGATTAACTAGTTATCTCAATCTATATATAAATATTTAGAGTAGAGAGACTACAAAGCAGGTCAGAAATGAATGGTGCGTGAAACAAAAATAGCACCAAAATTAACAAACTTAGCCTGTAAATTCAAGTCAAGTTTAATGTCAATTGCATTAGATTTCTATTTTGCACAGATTACTTTTTACAATTTGTTTGCAGCACCGAACAGGATAACCAATCAATCACAGGTGTTTCGGTTTGTCACTTGTTTAGTGTGCATGCTCACTGACTGAATTCTGAATTAGCATTTTCAAATTCTCTCATCATCATAAACTAAGTGCAGAAATGATGTAAGTAAGAGATTAATTTTGCAATGTACACATTGAATATAATGGGAGATTCTGTGAAAGCGCACAACTTACATTAAAGTCATGGACCGCTTTAGTGTTCTTTGCTTGCTTTTTTATATACATTATTCTAAGTTTAAATAGATGTTTTGTTTTTCAAGCAACTAAAACAACATTTCCTAATCAGTAAAAAGTAATAAACTAGCCTAATTCATAAAACATTCTTGGCTTGTTTTGTCTGAAGCCAGAATCTGATGTGGTATTTCCACAAAAACAAAAATATTTTTATTACTCAACATTAACAATCATGTTTACAATATCAAGAGCAATACTCAACAATATTTTTTTAATTGGCCATTAATTTATAGCCCATTTACCTTATGCTAATGTTGTATAAATACATGATCAGTATGCCACCTTTGAACAGCATTAAACAGACATAAATAAAAATAAAGCTTCAGATAAAGCTTCTGTTCCACCTTTGCAGTATAAAGATTACTTTTGTTGATGGTGAAAAACAACAACAGTCTATATTATTGTGATTTATGTAGTTGGTTAAATTGAAATATTTCACATAAACACAAATACATTTGCCATAAAAACTGCCTTTACAAAGTTTATAAATGCCCCAGGAAATCTGCCCATGAGGGCAAATATTGCCTCTTAATAGAAAAGATAATTTCTTACCCTGCTACAAAGATCATAAAAATACTCCCACCACCACTTTTACTGCCGTTAACCCACTAGAGATCACTGTACAGAAATAGTTATGACTCATTTAGACCTGAAGTCATCAGTAGTGTTTTGTGCATTGTTGTAAAATGGACAAAAATTTAATTGACACTAAAGAAGGTCAAAAAGTCAGGGTTATAGTCTCATATTAACAAATGTAATGTTTTAATGATTTCATTGTAATTCCATGTGCTTGACTGCTAAGGGTGTATTAATACATTTACTGTAAGAGAAATTCCCAAATGCTTTTACAAACTCGTGTTTACACAATAGTCTATAGTATTCGGACAGTGTGACTGGCAGTGGTACGTTTAAGCTAATGCTTAATTATCTGCTTGATTGCTAACACAAAGGCCTTGGACCAATCCCAATAAAATGTAAGTACTCCAGTAAATCTATCGTACTGTGAGTAATGCTAATGAAAAGGCTTATAAACACTCATGGCTCTAATACACACACTGACCTTTCCATCCTCCAGCTGCAGCTGCAGTACACCATCTCCATGTCTGTAGTCCTTGGTGAGCTCTGCTGACTTCCACACTTCCTCTACATCCGGGATCCAGACCCGTGCATACTGTACAGACAGAATTATCAGTTAATATCTCTTGCTCACACAATGTTCATTGAATATTTAATTTTAGTTAATACAGATTTAAGGCATTGTGATAAATCATACAGGAATGTGATTGAGAATGGAAAAGAAAAACATTCTGCTGCTAACCATGTCAAGCTAATGCAGACAAACATTTAATCACGTGACACTGGATCTCAAAAACAGGCCAAAGATATTCAGAGGGTTATGTAAAATACACATTATATTATATAAATATTTATTTGCAATTAATTCAAATCAAAAGAATCATGTCATGTCATACAGAATGCATTCATTACAACAGAAGACAACGAGTACAGTTCATCTGAGAGGACAACTAGATCCAACCAATAATCCTGATTATACATGATTTACTGACCCTAATAAACATGAGCAAAGAAAGAAACAAAGAAACCACAAAAATAAAGTATAGCATTTGCATTTATGACAAGTGAGTGAGCAGCACATTTAGAACTTCAGACTGTGATATATAATATAAATATTAGAGGTGGGCATAGATTAATCTCACTCTGATCTTGAAATTAATCTAGATTAATCTACATTAAAATTCTGAGGAAGGCATTCAGAATATGTGTGTAACCCAAATTAAATTGACAAACAGTAAATCTTTGAGAAGGGGTTTATCAAGCTAGATGGTGCATTAGAAAAGGGGATCATCTCCTGTTTCCAAAATGCATCACAAAGTGCTTGAAAAAGCTGTAAACTAATTCCACATTGCAAAAGGTGCAAACAACCTTACACCTTTTTCACACATACTCCGTCTGCAGTGCGTATGCACCCATGTTAACGGACTCCAGTTGCGTTCCAGGAGCGTTGCGTCTGCAGCAGTGCAGCGATCTTTTACGTACCGAGTAGTGGACTTACTTTTTGACATATTTCGTATGTATTTGTCGGCACAAGAGCAAAAATAAGCAAATTCGATGTTCAAGTGTTTTGATCAAAACACTTGAACACGCTTATTTTTAGTGTCTCAAAACGCCTTTCTCTGCGTGAGCCCTGAACACCAGAACACCGCGAGTACTGAATTGGGCTCTTTCACATCTTTTTGTTTGTTCAAACTGCGATTTGTATTTGTTCGTTCAGGTGCAGCAGTAGGGACTTCGAGGAGAACTTCGCAGAAGAGGGCTTGGTTCAGTGTCGCTGTCCGTGATATGCGGCTCTCTCTCTCGTGCGCACCGAACATAGCGCGCAATTAACCAGCTTTTCCGCGTCTTGTGTTTGGGTGCTTTAATGTTTAAATCGACAAGTGGTAAGGCTTAAAAACATGTGAAAAAGATAAGCTTTCGTGACGATGCGCAGCAGTGGCCCGTCACTTGTCCTGAACATCTTTTTAGGCTGGCATCATATATAACGGTTATATATATAACTTTTATATAACGGTTATATAAAATATCAAGGTGAAAGTCATCATAGCTTGTTTAGTATAGACCCAGCTCCCAACCCAATTTTGAGAAAATATTTGGCGATATTTTTTTTAATCGCCCGATAAGAGTCTCCCGTTAACGCAGCATGTTAACGCCCATAATGGCCCACCACCAATTAATAAATATATATATATATATATACTGTACGTGTCTGAGGATCACACAGACACACTGGCACACACTAGGGCTGGGCAATATATCTAACGGTATGATCATGCGCATCTAGTCAGTAAATCTGGTTCTGTGATTTCCACTAAATTGTTTCAAAATGCTTTCAAATGGAGCGGCATTTAATAGACAGAGCCGTAGATCACTGACAAGCTTGATTTTTCAGTAGAATGCACGTAGCCTACTACTACGACTACTAAAAGGAAACAAACATAATTTTTTTAAGGAATAACCACACAATATTTCTTCCATGTTTTAATTTTAATATAGCAAATCCCATTTCTTTGGAAAAAATAAGTTAGCTTAATTTTCAGTAATTAAAAGATAAATGAAATTAATGTTTAATGCCTTTACTACTAGTATGGTTCAGTATGTTTTTCTTTTTTTTTTTTGTACTATAAAAAAACTATAAAATTTTGTTCAGTATCCATTTTAAAAACTATCGGCTAATTAATCGGTATCGGCCAGTGTGGTCCAACCTAGCAATCGGTATCGGCAAAATCCACTAATGGTCGACCTCTTATTAATACTACGAGATATACAAGAGAGCAGCAGGTCTCTTAGGCTGAATGTGCACTGCAAGGCCTGATACATCGATCCAATATGGTGCACTTGTCCTGCATCTTATCTTCACAAATCAATTGTGTTTACATTATTACCTCACTGGGTGGGCATTTTGACAAGAATGTCTTATGCATATAGCCACATTACCTCAAACAAGCTCACAAATACACACTCACATGTACGACAAAGGACTAAAATAAGTCTTGTACCACAGTAAAGTGGCTTTTACTTGTGATGCTTGACTAATGTGCTTTCATTGTCATCAGCCAAATCCAGATAGCCGTAACTTTTGTTACGTTCAAGCTATCGACACACTTTCTCTTTCCATTTGGTTTTAACACTGAACATTAAATTTATTTATGCCAAAAATTAAACTTATTTCCGTTTGGTGATTAAATAAACTGTTATAGGCTGCTGCTCAAGTTGAATGCAACGCGTCCAGTGTGTGAAATCTCGGAGTTGTCTGTGCCGCGCTACACTTTTGCCTGGTGTATAACTAACATATTCTGTTACTAGATTAGATAATCATCAAGTGTTCTAACACAGAAGGAAATCAAGTGTAAGAGTACACATACAATATCCATATGTATGTAATTTCAATGCTATGGCCTTTGTGTAGATATTTAAAGATGGTCATCTTTAAGCATGAATGTTGAAATTAAATGGTAACACTTTACAATAAGTGTCTTCTGTTAACATTAGTTATTAAACTATGAGCTAACTTTAACTATCAATATAATAATTAATATTTGTATTCATTGAAGTATGGTTCAATACAGTTTTTTTTTTTTTTTTTTTGAGCATTTGATGAGCATTTGTGTGGTAAAAATTATATAATTTTGTATTTTTCTTAGAAAATGGCCAATCATTTCTCTAGATAAGACCCTTATTTCTTGGCAGGGATCACTTAGAGCCCTTTGAAGCAGCACTGCAGTTTGGACATTTTCACCATTGGCCACCACTAAAGTTTACTATATAGAAAAAATTTCTGGAATGTTTTCCTCAAAAACATGATTCTTTTCGACTGAAGAAAGAAAGACAACAATATCCTGGACGACATGAGGGTGAGTAAATTATCAGGAAATTTTTATTCTGGAAGTGAACTGCTCCTTTATGGACAAAAACCTAACAAATATCCTGAAGTACAACACCTGAAAAATGTAATAAGGTTACTGCATTATAAGCATAATAACTGACTGCAGGCAGTGACTTCTAATAATTACAATGCTTTACATTATTAACAAAAGGCATAATTAGCACATTAAAAAAAGTGGTTCAGAAACAAAACACACAACATACAACCATCCACAGAAGCAGTGACGTATTCATTTGTTTAACCTGAATCTCTGAAGACGACCATCCCAGAACTGAGCTCCTAGCAACAAAGATACAGGGACAGGAGGATAGAGGGTAAAAATAGCATCTTAACACAATCTCTCTCTCTCACACACATACAGACACACAGTCAAAAACACATTCACAGACACAACTTGCACCTACATCTCGCACACTTGGCCACATTCACACTTAAGTGACGATCACCCTTAATACCAGAAAATTGAGAGTTGCTGGATGGTGTGAAAAAAGCAAATGTGTGGTCTCAATACAGCTGAAAAAAACCATGAGCTAATCCTCATGTGACACAACCACATGATTCAGCAGACAGAGACAGACATACACGCATACACGCACCTGACCCAGCAACCAATGAAAGGGCATCTGTAATGTGACATAACACATAAGCATTTGGCATGTTCTGCAAGAACACACACACACACACACACACCCACACACACTCATATGAACTGATTTATCTATAAGGTTTCATTACAAAAATATGAAATGCTCATACACACTGCTGAGTTTTGGAAGTTTATATAGAGCAAATTAAGATGTCAGTAGTAATGGTTATACTGATGTCTCTGTGTCTCAAGGTTATAAGAAACATGAATACTAAAACCTAGAATATATTCCAGTTTAATGCAAATTCTTAGTATGTACAGCCAAACGCATAGCCCTTATGCTCCATTTGATAGTGAGTCCATGTCATGTGCATTGAGACCTATCGTGAGAAAAAGATCACAGGATTTGACCAGGGTTTAGATGAGGTTAATCCCAACCAGGTGAACTACACCTCTGACTTATCTCCATTAACCTAATCTTCACCTTACGTGACATCTCAATCCCATTCACTTGCAGTGTTTCAATGAAACCCAACTGTGATCTCATTGTGAGCCACGTGAAAGCTCATTTCCTGACCACGTCATTCACTGTTCATGTTCATGAAATTAAGTTAATTCAGAATTACTCATTCTTTCACTGGATTGTTTCTTGCCACCATGCATGCAGTCTCACAAATATCAGTAGCAATTATTAGTATTATTAATATTATTAATGATTTTAAGTAGCAGCTAAAAACCTAAAAGTCTCTTGACTTAAAATTTTGACCCCAGCCCTTGTCCTCCTTGGTGTGTTCATGAGAGAAGTAGTGACGTAAAACTTTGAACCAAGAAGTTTTTGTGTGTGTATGTCAGATCATTCAAATAAAGCAGCTGATCTTCTGCTAAAAAAATAAAATAAAAATAAAAATATTGGAACAATTCAGTTAATAATTAAAGTGATTCAATGTCTCTGTGCTCAGTGGTTAACTGCTCTCTAGAAATTATAGATAAAAAACTTCTCAATCTACTCTGCTATTGCTGCAACACACAAACTTCCGTCGGTCTTAGAACAAGATGTAACTACAGCGACAAGTTTTAAAAAGGAAAAATATAAAAACTCTTTGGTCATTTTTGAGCGAGATGCTAACGGTCTAATCAGATTCAATGATCTATGCTAAGCTAAGCTAAAGGTGCTACCGCCAGACCCAGAGATCGGCTGAACAGATTAAAAAACAGTAAAACTCAACTGTTTAACTCCAGGGAAGTTGAAAATTAGCCTATTTTTAAAAAATAGTGGACTTTTCCTTTAAACGATAGAATCAGATTTACTGGTGGAAACCTGTGCCAAAGATAAAATTCACACTATGTTCCCAATTAACAGTCAAAACCACATGAGCAAAATATCCTCAGATAAAAAAGGAATGTGATTATTGTGTGTGTGATTTAGAAAGAAAGAAAGATGGGGGAGCGAGAGGGAACTTTACAAAGCATTTGTAAATCGGTTCACGGCCAAACAGAGATTATGGCATTAACCCTCAGCTTTCACTTTAGAAGTCATAACTCTTTCCTCACTCCACCTGTACTCTAAAGGAAGAAAGAACTCTATTTGTATCAAACAGGTTGATCATGATCACAACTTCATACAAAGAGGTCAGATTCAATCAAAGTGATTTGATTTTACCATAAACCTCCAAATACCCCTATTTCACTGGTTTCTGGTACAAACCTCTGTCTATTCAAAAACTCATAAAACACAGACACACTATAATCTCCCCCTCATTCTAGACAAGACACATGGCTATTTGTGTGAGAGCATGAAGATTACAGAATCAATTAAATGAACTACTTCTTCTGTATGACATTCACATCTCAGCTGACTACACTGTGTGAGAGACATTTATGTAATGGGAAAAGTCCAACCATAAGCCTACACTTCACAAAAATGTTTTAAAAATGTCCATGTTGCTCTTTTCCATGCAATCATAATGGTTATGATTTACATGAACAAGCTCAAAAATATGATCAGTAATCCATAAATCATGTACAGCATATGTTGTCTGTATAAAACAAGTGTGAAGAGTCAAAAGTAAAAAATCTGCTACTTTTCTTTTTTTTTCACTATTGTTTAACATAGTATATGCATTTCATTTTCATGGGTTTAAATAGAAGATTCTTGAACTGCATCAACGCCACTCTGTTACTGTAAAAAATTTTTACTTGATTTTAAAGGTACAGGTTGTAGGACCTGCCACGAGAGGGCACACTACCAAAACAATAACAATCGCGTGGTTTGATGACGCTAAGAAGGAGTGTGGAATGATGGGATTTGTTGTCTTCTACCCAACCGCTGACGGCCATCAATCAGATGGAAAGATAAATCGTGAATTTAACGGATGAGCTAAAGTTTTATAAATGTTGTGTTTGATGGCATAATTTTAAAATACGAGTTCAACGATTTGCGCGAGTAGATTACATACAAAGTCAATGCAAAGACGCGATCAGACTATGGATCAGATGCGTCCTTGCGTTGGTCTAGAGACGCGATTCCCCTGCGTTTGGGGTGTATGCCCCATAATACTAATCTTGTTAATCGTTATAATAGCATATGTTTTCTGTAAAGATACGAAACAAAACAACTGACCTGTCGAATGAAACACAGGCGAGATCGGCATTTCTTTCTAGTTTAAGTTTGTCGCAAAGCTCTCTCCATCTAGAAAATGCAACACCGATACTGATCCTCGCTCTTTCTCTCCTCTTGTCCCAAACTCTTATGGGGCATTTGGTTGGCCCATACGCTTATGTTTATGGGAGCTGTCCTTGTCGACAGAACCAGAGGCAGACCGTAAAAAGTAATTATGTTCCATAAATAAGTAACACAATCCAACATAAAACGTGCAAGAAGAAGTAAATAAAGAACTGCTTGAAGCAAGCTAGTGGTTTGCTGGACGCTAGACAGTACTTCCGCATTTGTCCACAATAGTGTTGTCACGGTACCAAAATGTCAGTATTCGGTACCGATACCAGTGAAAATCCACGGTTCTCGGTACCAATTTCGGTACAAAAGCAAAACACAAAAATATGCTAATTAATGTTTTTTAATTAAAATTAAAAAACTTTTTATCACTAAAAATAAAACCAATGCCATTCTTTATACTTATTTACAATTGTGTTTAAAGTTTTTCTACAAGTTATATAATTATGAAAAACAGTTAACAAGTTTCACCCAAATTTAATTTGTCTTTAAATTTATGAAATAAACACATTTTATTTTTGGTAAATAAAGGGGATTTATTATTAAAATTAAAACATGGAAGAAATATTTTGTGATTTATTTCTTTAAAAAATAAAGTTTTATAATTTTTTTCAACAGTATTAGCATTATCACATACATTTTACAAAATAATAGTAATACTTAGTAGCACAATGCCTTTATGTAAAAATGAAAAAAACTTTTAATGAATGCATATTTGTCATTTTAACTGAACTTAAGACTGGTAGTTGCTTAAGATATTTTTGGTCATTGAATGTTTCTGTAAAAAAATAAAAATAAAAAAATAATCACGTTGTACGCGTTCGGTCAAACTGATTTGCTGAAATCAAAACAGGGACGGTAATAGATGAACGCCAGCCAATGAAATTGCAATTTGCGCATTAGCTCCGCCCACTACTGGAAAAACCGGCATATCTTCTTTTTGTTCGAAAAATATGAATAATTCTAAATGAACTACATTATTTTTACAGGAGAAGACAACAAAGAATGTAGTTTACATGTAGCGTGTCGATTCAGCGTGGTAAGACTCTCTCTCTCTCTCTCTTTGCATGTGTGAGAAAGCGACAGTGAGTCGTGCTCCTTCACACAGAGTTTGCAAAGCGTCAAATACAGGTGCGCTGTGCGTACATTGACATGAATCGAAAAGAACAGATCGCTTGATGGAGAGAGAACTCTGAAGCTCAGATGCTGAAATTAATGCAAGCATCACGCACTTCAGTCTATGTAGTAAACAAACCTGCACGTTCGATCATTCACACAGAGACGCACAGAACATAAAGGATTCATATTTCAAACAACTTTCGCGGCTTAACATTTACCGATATTGGTCCATATGGAGATATGATTTGATTAATTAACACTAACTTTGACAAATTCCGTGACTGTCCATATTTTCATAGTTTCATTTTCATGACTGGATTTTGAGATTCTGTCCTCGTCTTCTGCTTCGCGGAAATCATAGCGCTGAACCGGGTTTGAACGGGACCTTGGTACTACTGGTACTTAAAGAAACCTGGTACATTTTTTAAGTACCGACTTGGTACCAAAGACCTGGGTCTTTTGACAACACTAGTCCATGACACTGTTGTCATGTGGTTTCTACGTCAGTAAAGGCAATAACAAAGGGTAACTAACGTCATTGACAGGCGACTGCACTGCCCCGTGTCACTGTTTAAAATGGGAATTTTATCATGATTTATAAGTAGTTGAAAATATTAGAGATATTGTTAGTAATCAATTGAATAAAATATATAACACTAGCCTAGTGATGTTTGGATATTTTACTGCAAATATCTTACAAATTGTACATTTAAAAGGCCCAAATTTTTGACTTTTAAAATTTGTGACAGCTGAATGTAAAAAAAAAAAAAATTACCGTCCAAATATATCAGTCTCTGAGCAACATGATTTATTTTAGCCAAGATATAAACTTCAATCCATAAAATAATGTAACTACACAAAAGCATTTTAAACATCTCTAGCAAATTTCATAATTATCCAAAAATCAATCCTAGTTCACCCCTTTATCCACATCCGTCACATCCATCAAAGCTTTGCCTGGCTGTCAGTTGTAATACTACAGTTAAAAACATCAACATAACATACTCATGGACATTAATCACTTTACTGAATACTTGACAGCTACATCATACATAATGATTACCTTATAATTCTTTTTTTTTTTTCAAATCTATATAATTTAAATATTACAACATTACTGTCTGTCAAAAAATAATATGCATAAAAAATGGTAGTATTTACAAGAAGCAGGTCCAGGAAGTACACGAAATACACACTAAAACTAAATACTACTGTTTTGACGATCTAAATCAACACATTCCAAGAAGGAGAAAATGGTAGCCAGAGCAGATTCGATATGTCTGATAATGATAATGTACCAAATACAGTACATAACACGTTACGATAAATTTGCTCTACACTTGCTGAAATTTAATTGGAATGATCAGGGAACTGGCGGAAAAATTTGCACTGCATAAACACCAAAACTTTACTGTGTTAGTGAACGTTGTTGTATGCTATGTATTGACAAACTAAAATGTAGTTTAAAATACTGCATTCTAAATACTGAATTATATTTAATATACTATTTCATGGTCTTTTTGTGCCTGTTCACTTTCATGGAGGAAAAAACATTAAACATTCTATTTGGACATTCTGCTAAACTCGTTTTGGGTGAACTATCCCTTTAAATGTTACATATTGCTCTGGGCTTTGACCTCCCAGTTTAAAAGAGAAAACAAGGAAAAAGGGAGAGGGAAAGAGTAGAACAGACCATCACATGACAGACGCTCATGTGAAAATCTGCTGCCTGCTGTTTCCCAGTCTCCCTTCACCCACCAGACTGTTACTACTGACCAGCTCTCAAATACGCTTGCCAAAAATGTCTGAAATCCCACAAAATCTGTTTGCTGGAAAAATAACTACGTTGCACTTGATTACAGTTACTCAAAGCATTCCAAAGCCAGGTTACCCGGGATTCTCTGGGGCACAGAACAGTGTTATGAATTACCAAGGCCAATATAGGATCTCATCCAAATGTAATGACGCAAGATTAAATTTAGTCAAAATAAATGGCGACGTGATGTTCACATGGACAATAAAATCCTATGATATGAGATCACGGACAATTCCGATAGAGCGTCTTCTTATAAGCATTATTGTTGTATGATTAGATCTTTATCAGCTTCACAATTATGTATACTGCATGACAACTACTGAAAATGGAACAATTGGCAACAAATGTCATCTATACATTTCAGTTAAAAACTAGAATAAAAAAAAAAAAAAAAAAATTGAATGAACAATGAACTTAATGTTCTAATGTAGAGTTTTTCTAAATGTTTATGATGACCGGAAAATATATTATTCACATTACATTTTATTTATGGAAAATAGTAAACATATTATTAGACAACAATATCAAATATTCAACAAATGTTTACATTACTGTTTTTATTGTTATTATTATTTTTAAAGTATTTAATATAAACATTTAAAGCAACTACTAAACTGTAACTAACATTAACATTTATAACAGAATAATAAATTATTATGATTTACATAAGTCTCTTTCTGCAACAACTGGAAAATAATCAGAAAACGTAACATCATATTCCAATTTAAAAAAAAGTTAGACAACCAATTTATTTTCTAGCCAATTTAGCTTGTCTCCAAAAACAAACAAACTGAGAAGTACCACAGTGAATATTGAAATTTCATATGCTCAAAACAGGCAAAAGAGTATTTAAGAGTTACTTACTTTAACAAACATAAAATCCAGCTCCTGGTTCATGTTTAAAGCACAACCTGCTCTATTTCATACTGTGGACAAGAAAAAATGACGTCTGTCCTACTTCTGCCAGCGCTGGGAAACACGTTAGGGATCGCTCAATGCATCTGATTGGATCCCTGATCCCAGGTGGATATGTATTGATAACTGTGTCTGGGAGACGGTCTTCTGAGTGGCTGATGCTCGAGTCAGCAGAGAGAATTATTTGTCTGTATCCTCAGCTGTTCTCAGAACAGCCAAACCCTCTAGTGTCACATGAGCAAGAACAGACCTTTTTTTATTTTTTTTTATTGCATCATTCTGCAAAACTGTGGGACAGTCAGTGGACAGCGAGATAAGTTTCAAACTGGCATGTAAACATAACAGTTGCCACATGCAGATGCACCAGTAAATGGCTGAGCTCATTTAATTTACCCCATACAGAACTTATTTACTTCCTACTAGTAATGAAACACACATGTTGGCAATCAATGGATTGCCATTTAAGAAAGAACGAAGTCATTCACATACAGGTTTATTGGGCCGATAACATTATTACAGCAGAATGTCCAAGATAATAAAAAGATAAACATTCATGTTGGCATTTGGTTTAAAAAAAAAAAAAAAAAAAAAAAAAAAAAAACATTTTACACCATTTTAGCTAAAGTTGAAATTTGAGTCTAAATAATATAGTGTGGTATAACAAAAACTATATTATAAAACAGATAGTTCCGGACCTTGATTCTGATTGGTTGAGCAGCCCTCGATGCTGTTGTAAATTACACTACAAACATACACCTTTGTTAACTTCTGTGTGTTGCTCGGCAACCATTTGTTGGAAGCATAGATATGTATAGATGCCCCATTTGACAGCTCCAGGGACGTAGATGTGGCCGCCATCTTGGAACCGCCAACTTGACGTCATTCATCATACTGTAGGTTCTCACAGAGCTGTTAGCCATTCTGTGCTGGTTTGTGGCATATTTTGAATATTCAGTGAATACTATGATGAATCAAGTTGAACTTTATGGCAGACCGCTTACGTATAGCTGCCCATAGAAACAATCGCTAATGAGGCATCTACGTATTTACAGTATATATATATATATATATATATATATATATATATATATATATGGAACCACTACTGTATCCGAGGAACTACATTGTTTGGTGGAAGAATACTGTTTTTATTTGTATCATTACACTTTATTTGCTCTGTTTTATTCTGTGAAACCTTACTACAGTCGTGGCCAAAAATATTGGCACCCTTGGTAAATATGACATAGAAGGCTGTGAAAATTAATCTGCATTGTTAATCCTTTTGATCTTTTATTTAAAAAATTCACAAAACTTTATCCTTTCATTGGATAATAAGAATTTAAAATGGGGGGAAATATCATTATGAAATAAAGGTTTTTCTCAAATACTCTTTGGACCCAATTATTGGCACCCCTAGAAATTCTTCTAATATAAAATATGTAAAATATCTCTGAAGTATATTCCCATTCATATTCAAAATTTTGAGCACTCCAGCATGATTATAAACATAAAATCATCTAGCCATGGCTTCTGGTTTCACAGAAATATAAAGAGGAGGGAAAACAAAGCCCACATTCCCTTAATCATCCATCAAAATGAGAAAAAACAAAGAATATATTTCTTATATGCAGCAAAAGATAATTGAGCTTCACAAATTAGTGAAGTGGCTTTAAGAAAAGAGCTAGAGCAGTGAAAATTCCCATTTCCAACATCAGGGCAATAATGAAGAATTTCCAATCAACATAAAATGTTTTGAAACTGACTCGTGTCTATATCGTCCTAATGCATGGTGAGAACGAGTTTGAGTGGCTACAGACTCTCCAAAGATCACAGCTGGAGAATTGCATAAAATAGTTGAGTCTCGGGGTCAGAAAACCTTTTAAAAAATGGTCAAACAGAACCTACATCACCAAATGTTGTTTGGGAGGGTTTCAAGGAAAATTCTCCTAGTTCATCCAAAAACAAACTAAAGCATATTCAGTTATCAGACATGAAAGGAACTTCAAACGGGACTGGCTTGTATGTTGAGATGGAACTAAAAAATGATCTTTATAGCAGCAATCACTCAAGATGGGTTTGGTGAACACAGAGATAAAAAGCACCCCATGTGTACAATGAAATATACTGCTGTATTTTTGATGTTGTGGGCCTATATTTCTGCTGGAGGTCCAGGACATCTTGTTTAGATACATGGCATCATGGATTCCGTCAAATACCAACAGATAAAATATCAGTAAGTGACTGACTCTGTTAAAAATCTTATAATGGGCCATGTTTAGATCTTCCAACCGTACAATAATTCAAACACAAACCTCAAAAACAACACCGAAATGGGTCACTGAGCTCAAAACCAAACTTCTGCTACGGCCATTCCAGTCCTCTGACCTGAACCCTTTAGAAAATGAGAGGAGTGAACTGAAGAGAAGAAGTACCAACAAGGAGCTGGGAATATAAAGGGTCTGGAGTGATTCTGGATGAAGGAATTGTCTGTAATCTCCTGCCAGGTGTTCTCTTACCTCACCAGGCATTATCGGAGAAAATTCAGACCTGTTAAACTGGCAAATGGAGGTTTCAAAAAGTATTAAATAAAAGGGGGACGATAATTGTGGCCAATGTGTATTAGAAAAAAAACTTTTTTTCACAATGATATTTTCCCCCATTTTAAATTCTTATTATCAAATGAAAGGATACATTTTTGTGATTTTTTTTTAAAATAAAAGATCAAAAGGATTAACAATGCAGATGAATTTCCACTTTCTATTTACCAAGGGTGCCAATATTTTTGGCCACGGCTGTATATGGAATAACCGTTTAATTAAATCAATAAGACCCATGAAGCCGTGGTTTGCACTGAAATTATAATAGTTAAGGGGCGTTGTTCCCTTCTTGGAGGGAACACACACCTATATATATATATATATATATATATATAGGTGTGTGTGTGTATTTGTATATATATATATATATATATATATATATATATATATATATATATATATATTTGAACAAAACTGCTTTTCTGCTTTTAATAATAACAAAAGTTTATTCCAAACTACTTTTAAAGAATTTCATCCTCATAATGAGGCTTTTTCTGCATTAATTTCCTCACCTCCATGTTGTTCCAATCATGCAAGACTTCTTTGGAACACAAAAGAAGATATTTTGAAGAATGTTGGGGTGCAAAATCCATTGACTTTCATCTTTTGCATTTGTCATGCAATGTCAACCAAGCAGATGTCATGTATTTTTGTCCAATGTGTACCAAGTATGTTGCATCTGACATAAAATCTACAGCTTGTGTGTGAATGCATCATTATAAATTGACCTTAACGAAAGAAATTAATTTAAAACAATCATACAACCTCTTTTAATACGGTTCTTTCAAAGATCAGAGTCTTTTAGCACAGCTTTGTGCCATGTGAGAGTGCAATTTCATCCTCTGTTAAAAGGATCTGGTGATTCTGCAAAAAGTTGTTTCCATGAGATCTTTAAGCAGCAGCCTGTGGCAGAATTCCATGATACTAGCGAAGAGAACAGGCTATTCCCTGCATCAATGTGAGTTTTATCCAGAGAACATGAGCACACACAAAGACCTTCGTGTTCTCAGGGTTGCCTAGGAAATTGTGAATATGACTTCTTGGATTTAGTGACCTTTGAGAGAGGATAGAAAAATCTCATGCTGCCTGCAGACTGCCAAATAAAACATTTAGACATGACATCATAGCAGTTAATAATACTTTGATTGTCTAATCGAATGCATCACAATAACCAAGAGAAACACTACAAGACTAAACTGCATCAAAGAAACAGTTAATCCCAAAATTTTCTCACCCTCATGTTGTTTCAAATGCTTTGTTTCTTCTGTGGAACATGTAGGATATTATTAATAAAGTCAAATAATCAAGTCAAGTCAGTGTGGAGGTAGCATAAAATAATCATATTTTTACTGAAATCTGAGAGGTTCCTGTCCCTCCTTTGAATGTCAAACACAGAAAGATCCAAAGAGGTCGTAAAGACAAGTGACAGTGAAATTAATCCATATGAATTCAGCAGTTGAATCAAAGTCTAGTGAAGAGAAACAATTTGTATTTGAGCTTCTGTGTTTATCAAACGTAACATGCTGTAAATAAAAGGCTAAATTAAATCTATTCATCATTTAAAGTGATCATAGCTTTTCAGTGATCATAAGACATTAAACCAGTCGATTCACATGGAATCATTTTACGATGCCTTTTTTACCTTTTTGGCTCCTTTAAGCTTCATGGGTTTGAAACAACACATAGGTGAGTAAATGATTAAAAAATTTAATTTTTGGGTGAACTATCCCTTTAACCATTTTAAATAAACAGGCTATATTGCATATGTGCTGACTAATAAACAAATAAACAAACAAAGACTAATAAACAAAACCATGGTACCTACATTAAATTGCAAAAGTATTATATAATATTATATATATATATATATATATATAATATTATATATATATATATATATATATATATATATATATATATATATATATATATATATATATATATATATATAGTATTATAAATAACCCTTTGTCAAGCTTACTGTACATGTAAGCTTGAAGCAAAATAAATGTGATGTGGTCTAGCAGCTCTCTAAAGGATCCGTCAGTGCATTTACAATAAGACAGCTGCATCATGGGGGAAGGGTGGGCCTCTCTCCTTCTCTCTCTCTCTCTTTTCAGTAAAAGCATCCAACCATTCGTCATCTGAGACATCATTATGACTACATATGTGATGATGTCATGTTTCGGCTGCTACGCAACAATATTCTGATTTTTTTCCCAAGGAGACACGCCTTGATGTGTGCGGACCGGCCTACAGGCCGCAGCAGGGGACGCACGGATGCAGGTTGATGTTAGAGATGCTCGCATCAGCACCAGAGACGGTCGCATCATCCCATGCAGACAATGATGCTTGCATCAGCACCACTGGCTCTCTGCGGTCAGCCATCAACTACAACTGTGACCCATATCAATGCATCCCAGGCCTTTGAAAACCTCTCCTTGCATATCCAAACCTATGAATCTTTGTTGCTTTCAAGGGTGCGGAAGGTATCTGCTTATCAACAGTCTATCTAATACTGTACATAAAATCTTTGCATGCATCACCTTTAATAAAAAATAACAAGCAATGCATGTGGTTTCATGCTCATTTCATTGTATTTATATAAATGCTGTGTTTTTATGCTGCTTTCCAAGGTTGCCAATTTAAAGAAAAAATCATGTGGTAATACAGACAAAAGAAAATCTCTAAAACACAACATATGACTGCAGTATAAAACATATCCTTGTATAAAATTAAACAATAGGTTGTTCATCTGCATAAGGCATTCGTGATGAATTACTTCATTCAAATAATCAGGGCAATAAACACAACATGCCCCATGTCTCCCAGAAATGCATACTAATCAACAATAATCCAACCTTCACACGCATGTACGCACTGACATTGCGGTAACACTTCGGCATTGCACTGACATTCGCATATGATCTTCACACTATGAGATGCCGAGTATGTTTACCTTTGTGTATAATTCAGACGCAGCCATGATGATGGTCGCACAATGTTCCTGCAATCACAGTCAGCTGAACGTCCGATCGGTCCCGAACATTCAAAGCTCTCCTGTAGATCTCACTCTGTGAAAGGCCTTTAGATGGATGTCATGAATCCAAAGGCACCGGCTCATTCCTCATGAATCTGGTCGTGTTTTTGGCGTGTCTCTGTTCGTTCTGGGTGCGATCTATGCAGAGAATGACTGAATGAGTCAATGAAAACGCGCTTGCCATGACCGAGAGAAAAAAAAATGACGCAAGAGTGCGCTCTGGTGGACAACACTGGACCACCATACACATCCAAACAGTTTTATCTATCCATCAGTTATTCATCAGGTATTTATCTACAAACAACAACAAAACTAATATACGGCACAGGAATGCTCACTTTACTATTATTTAGCACTATTACATTATAATTCACTCTTGAATGATACGGCATTTACTGCTCTTTTACAGTTTAATAGTAAATTATTCAAATTCTAATTTAACTTTTATTTTATTTTTGCATTTACTAGAAACATGAGACAAAGAAAAAGGTGTAAACCAACCACATAAATAGAGACAATAAAAATATAGGCTATAGCTATTAGAAAAGTTCACTCAGAGAGTTCTGATACAATTTACTCACCTTTATGTCATTCCATTCCAAACGCAAATTACTTTGTTTTTATTTTTATTTATTATTATTATTATTTTTTGTTTTGGCTCTTCTATTTGGTCTTGGCCATGTAGCCTAACAACTTAAGTTGTAATTTGCTATAAAACGCTCTCAAATCTCATTCATGCTTATGTTTTTCATGGCCGCTGGATATGCGTCATATAATGTTTTGAATTGAACTTTTAATATGTTTACACATAACAACTGTTTTCAATTTTAATATATTTTATAAATGCATTGTGTATTAATTACATTTACAAATATTTTAAAATAGAAAACAGCCATTTACAATTTCATTATTATTATTTTTTTTATTATTATTATTAACGGCCTTGAAAAAAAAAATCCAAACGTATTACACAGTATATTATTAGTGTCCACTCTGCCCTCTGCTGGTGCGTTTCTCATTCTAAGGCACAAAAGCGGTAATTTTAATTTATGAAACACTCTGCGAAAAGATTTTGAGTTGTCAGCCCAGATCTTTAAAACCCACATTTTCCAATGTGTTTTCTTAAACTTGTTTACAATCTCTTAACATGCCTCTGCTCAGAACCTCACGCTGGCTATATCTGCAAGAATTCAAATAAGGACACTGGCTGCCAGTGGTCTGATTTATGTTTTTCTCCACTCCTACTGGAATGTTTACTGTTCCTCTTCACGATGCCTGCTTTGCATGGAAGCCCGTTTCCGTCACTAAATAAAAAAGAAAAACAAGGTAATAGCGACTTTTTGTCTCACAATTCTGACTTTTTTCTCAGAAATGTGAAGTATAAAACCAGATATAAACTCGCAATTCCGAGATTTTTTTTTTTTTTTACTAAAAAATTATATAAATAAAGTTTATTTATAACTCGCAATTGCGTGTTATAAAGTCAATAACTCGCAATTCTGCCAAAAATTCCGAATTGTGGGATAAAAGGTCGCAATTACCTCGTTTTATTTTTTATTCAGTGGAGGAAACGTGCTTCCATACACATCTCCTCAAAACCCAACAACACATATTAAATTAAATAATAAGACTTGGAGAAATTTAAATTTTCTTGCACATTTTGTTAACTAAAAGGCAAGATTTTATTATAAACAGTATTTTGTGGTAACACTCAATAAGGTTCCATTTGCTCCCATTAGTTCCCTAATTCAGTTAATATTAACAATGAAAAATATTTCTAGAGCATTTATTAGCCTTTAAGTTATTTCAACATTTGTCATCCAAGACATCAACATTGAAAGTTGGATCTCTTAATATTATTTAATGGACCTGAGCGAACATGAATAGCAGAATGTATAATATCTAACACTAACAAACAAATACATTGCTTATTAAATGTACTAGTGTTGCCATATTTGTAATTTTTATATGCACTTATTCCACATCGAGAGGAGCCAGCTGAGGTGGCTCGGGCATCTATTTCGGATGCCTCCTGGACGCCTTCCCAGGGAGGTGTTCCAGGCACGTCTCACCGGGAGGAGGCCCCGGGGAAGACCTAGGATATGCTGGAGGGACTATGTCTCCCGGCTGGCCTGGGAATGCCTCGGGGTCCCCACGGAAGAGCTGGAAGAAGTGGCTAGGGAGAGGGAAGTCTGGGTGTCTCTGCTTAGACTGTTGCCCCCCGCGACCCAGCCCCGGAAAAGCGGAAGATGATGGATGGATGGATGGATGATGGGAATATGCACTTATTTTTGGGGTTATTTGAGATATGGAAATAAGACAAATAGGCCTAGATAATGTCACATAGAAAATAGACACAAAAGCACAGAAGGTTTGCAAAACTATTTTATTTACAAGTCAAAATGGCTCAAAAGCGGCCACAGTTTATGCTCATGCGAACCGTGGACAGTTTACTGTAGTGCGACGATGTGGTGTGAGAAGCCGACTGTATCTCTCCTCTGCATAGAAGACAACGTACAGAAGATCACATGGAGTTTATTATACACCAGAAAGTGGAGAAGCATCCTCACTGCCTGGAGTCTACCACCAGACACAAATGATGTGCGATATTATAGAACTGCTTGCCAATCTGTGCATTGGCACTACATCTTTATAAGGCTTTAAGCTCTATGGTACAAGGCAAGATGACAGCAGTCTCAGAGATCTGCATTTCATGCTATCAAACATGACTAACCAAGTGTCCTCCAATTAAAGCTGAAACATGACAAAAAGAAACAAGCGTTCTCATGAAAGAAACTGTGCAGATCAACCACATTATTAGAAGTTACTTTCAATTCATTATCGATTCAAGCACTTAACTCCATGATTAATGGAAAAGCTCACCCCGAAAAGAAAATTCTGGCACAGTTTACTCATTCCAGCCATACATGACTTTCTTTAGATCTCAGTCTTCTGAAGCTATGTGCTAACTTAAGTTGTAATTTGCTAAAAATTCTCCCAGAACTCTTTTACGCTTATGCATATTAAAACATACATGTTATGGTGCTTTTGCATCAGCGTCAAATGCAACAGCAACAATTACTCGTGACTGATTTTAATTTGTCATTTGAAGGTTTTGAATTGAGTGCAAGTACTACTGACACTTCAAAACAAAAACACAAAGTTAACATATGGCTTCAGAACTCAAGATACACAGTTGTCAAATATCAAGTGTTGACCTAGTTACATCTCACTTTTTGTCCATTAAAACTGAATAATGCTGGAATTCACACTCGTCTTCTTTAACCAGTAACAGTAATGCCTACTCTGATTTGATTGGCCATCCAAGTCATTTGGACACTGATGAGCGCTATTCAGCTCAGATAAGAAAGTCTGATAGCTTGGCATTGTACGACATCAACTATTATTAGGCAACTTTTATAATACACTTCGAATAGGTCTGCATCTGATGAACCTCAATGGTTGTTAGAACAACGGATTGAATCTGTGCGGACAACTCATAGTACAGTTGCTTTGTAATTACTGGAGCTCTACTTTAATTTCCCTTTACAGACTTTCTTTGTTTGAAGCCAAAAACAAAAAAAAACAACAGCTTTGACATTCCGCTGAACTTCTCCAATTGCGCTCAACAGAGGAAACAAAGTCCTACGCAATGATTAAATGACAGAATTTTCATTTTTGGGTGACCTAGTCCTCTAAGCAGTGGGTAATTCAGGAATGATTACAATTAAGATGCAAAACATCTCCTAAAATGCTGTTTGCCCTCACTCACTAGCAAATATGTACACTTTCAACTACATACTACGACACATTAAAATACCAGAAGACTTCTGAGAACTTCACCCCCTTTGGAGCCACGACCCAATCCATCTCACAGTGCGGCAGTACAGCTCTGTAACATCTGCAACCCTTGAATATTCAGTGTATTTTCAGAGGACAGGAAACGATAAAGGATGAGGGCAGGAATGCAGGATCAGAGATAAATGGAGGAAGAGACAGGAAGTGGGAGTGTGGAGTGAAGGACAGCAGCAGGTATCAGCCAGCCAGTTTGCTGGCCACCAGAGAGGGTTTCCTCTGTGGCAGGTCCTGAGGAGTGGGGATGTGGTCTCCGGTGATCTCGGTCTTCTCTGTCTGCGCCGCTGGAAGCTGCTTGTTCTTGATCTTGGCCTTCGCCATGTTGTAGTCACCCGAGTCAAAGTACTTTGGCTAGGAAAGGAAGCAGTTCAGAAGAACTTGTTGGCATGAGTAAATTATAGCACAGTAAATGTGTTCAATCTGTTCCAAAGCAAACATCTTGTCTGACTATTTATATACATGAATATATTTGAGCCACTGAATGGGAATGAAAAAATGTAAAACAAAAACAACACTGCCAAATATTAAATAACATGAAATAGCAAATACAAATATATCATATTAAAGTTTCTTAATACGCGTTTAAACCCTCGTTCCAACAAGTTGAATGTTTTGATGTCCATGTTCTTGTTCAGAGAATGACAGTTGTTGTAGCATTTATATCATAAAGAAGTGGCTAAATATTTAAGATAAAGTGGACATTTTATTTGCTTAGTTAAAGGTCCCATGACATGGATTATTTCCTTTTCTTTAAATGCTTTTTAATGTTTCATTAGGTGTACTTATATTGTTAGTATGATTTTTACATTTAAAATTTAGAAACAAAAAGCAATTTTATATCCTGATATTAGCCCTCTGGCTTGAATGCTCTGTTTGAAGGGGCGTGTCTGCTGTGAGACTCCGAGTAAACGACAACTGTTGTGATTGGCTGACATCTTTGCAATCGAAATGCGTATTACATGTGAAACCCCTCTCTAATAATATATATATATATATATATATATTTTTTTTTTTTCTATTACAGCTGTCGAGATTAACGAATCGTGGAAGTGTTGATTATATATTTATTTTTTCGATCTTTTCCCATCACATGAAAGGCTGCAGTAAAACAAAAGTTTTCAGATTTATTAAACAATGCGTACGCACGTATGCAGGTTCTGGCATACCTGAATCTCCACCCCGAAATCACCATATACGGAGCTTACAACGCCTAGTTTTAGTATGCCTCAACCTCATCATTTCCATGCGAATTCCCATGCACGTGACACCATGTTTAACACAGAAACAGTATGGAAATACTATCCTTGCTATTCTTTGAATAAATATATGAATAATATAATTGTTGTTTGTAAAATTATGTAATTTCAGTGTTAATCTCCTTTAATGCGAGCGGAATATTTAATGAAAATGTGTATATCGACATGAGAACAGAGTTTAAAATTGTTTACTTTATTACTTTTCACACTCCATGAAAAAGAGTAATTTACGCCAAGTTTACTTTTTTATAAATCATGATATGTGCATGGAAAATTGCGTATGGATATATTATGCCCATTTTGTGCATTCACAACATTTATAAATGAGACCCCAGAACTCGTGTCAGTTGTCTCACAATACTAATGCCATCTGTGGCAAATTGACTCAGTCAAATGATGCTGTGATGAAGCCCTGTGATCTGTATCTCCTCTTCTAACAGTTATTCACCCTACCAATATGAGCGGTAGAAAGAGAGTGCGTGAATGAATCTCACCCCCTTCTGCAGTCTTTTTCGGAGCAGATCGGATCCTCCGGGTTTATTACCTAAGTGAGGGTATTTGGCCTTCAGTTTGGCTTCCTCCAGTTTCTCTGGATAGACCTTATTCTCCTCATCCTGAGAGAAAACATTCACATCACACACACAAATTAATGTCACATTTGAGCCACACCGGCACCATTTAAACTGAAAATCTCTCAAAAGATTAGCAAAGGAAGTTTTCCCAAAAGTCTCTGAAATAAAACAGCAGAGATGGTCTTATTACGAGGAGACACCAACCTAGGCAGCTCTTAAATTGGAGAATGCATAATGTTCAACCTGGACCACGTGCACTTTGAATGAAAATTTGTCCATATTATACTTACACTCTTAGCATCCTAGCTGTATGTGACTTTCCTCTTTCAGAATAATCCAATCGAAGTTATATTAAAAATTGTCCTTGCTCTTCCAAGCCTTTTAGTGGGGTAAGCGGATGTTTGTAGTGAACTGTTCAGAAGACGTGAAATAAAGTGTGCACATCTGTAATAAAACGTCCCCCTCACATGGCTCCGGGGGTGTATAAAGTCCCCCTGACGTGCAGGCGGAAGAATGAAGACGTATGCATCGCACACGCACCTCTGGGAAATGTAGGAGCAAAGGAAACAAAGTTTCCGTACTTTAGCAAAGGAAAACCAGATCTTGGCTTATTTCAAAATCCTCCGATGTTTTTCTTTGCAAATCCTTGTTTAGTGCTTCTAATTTGTGATCAGCATTTTGTTTTGTTCATTTGTCCGGAAGGGAATAAAATGGTATAAAATGTTAATTTTGCAATTAATTGCTAATGCTTTTATCACGGTATTGCAATTTAGTTTAAAAAAAGCAGTCATAATACAGTATAAGAGGTTTAATAACTTTTTTTTCTTATAACAAAAATAACTATGCAATAAAGCAATACAGAAGAATATATAAAGTTGAAAGTTTTACACAGATTAAAGTGCAAAAGAACTATAAAGACCAATAGGTATCACTTTACAATAAGATCTCATTAGTTAAACTTAGTTAATGCATTAACATTCACAATGAGAAATAGTTACATTTGCTTCAGAAGTTATTGATCTCCAACTCTTAGTTCATGTTAGCTCATTAAATGACACAGTTTCAACTTTTGATTTTAACAACATGTTATTTATTGGAACACCTAAGATGAATGAATGTTCAGAAGAATTTTTAATTCGCCTTTTTTATAATAATGAATTAACTAATGTTAATTAATGAAGCCCTAATGTAAAGTGTGCCTGAACAATAAAGAATCAAAACACTTTCAAACAATATCTAGGGGCATGTTGTAGTCCAGATTAAAATGTTAAAAAAAAAAAAAAAAAAAAAATTGAAAATAAATAGCCTATTAAGTCTTTAAATATTTAAGTATTTGGCACGGTGATGAACAACACAGCAAATCCACACATCTTAATGACTATTTAAATATGTTTTAGAAAGTAGAGCAGCTGCTTTATTTATGGGGTTTCCAGTGTAATGCTAACAAATGCATTTTCTGCAGTTTAGTGTCAGAGAGTGAATGTGCTTCTCATGCGTGCTTGTTTACATCAAAGCATGTTTCGTTATCCCAGTCAGCAGAAGTGGGGGAAAAAATAAAGAAGTGTTTATTACATTTGAAATCTGGATATTTATCTTACAAAATACACAAAATACGCCTTTATTCACGCCCCGGAGTAGTGTGAGGGACGTTTATTTCACGTCTTCTGAACTGTTGACAACAAACACCCGCTTTACCCCATTGAAATGCTTGAAAAAGCAAGGAAATTTTTACTTTTAATTTTACTAAAATACTTAGATTGGATTAATCTGAAAGAGGAAAGCCACATAAACCTAGGATCCTTCGAGGGTGAGTAGTAGAACATGAAAAATAATAAAATCAATCCACAATGATATTTTACTGTCAAATATGATGAATATTAGCTAATAGACTGTCAATTAATTAAAGCTGCAGTCCATAAGTTTTGCCTCTTCGTCATCATCTCGGTCTGAAAAACTGCAATTGCAGCTGTTTGTGGAATTATCCTCCTTGTGTGGGTTGTGCCCTGGCACGGCTCCAGACTCAGATTCTAGCCTACGTCTTGACCCAAACAAGAATTTTCACCGTGTACTGTCATCTGAACAAGTACGTAACAAGTCGGCCACGTTTGTTCTTTCCAACTGAGGAAAAAAGCCTTACAATAAATCATGCTATATGGTGATTTAATCTAAAGATCAGTTAGCTCATATCACATCAAACTAGGGCTGCACGATTAATCGCATGCGATTGTGTCTTTTCAGTAAAACTGATTCTGTGATCTTGGCCTTATAGTAGCAAATAGGGCTGCACGATATTGGGAAAAAATGACATTGCTAGACTTTCTTTTTCTGCGATATATATTGCGATATGAAACAGAATCATATTTTTTCTTACAAACAAAAATGGGGTGAGCACACTTACATTCTCAATTTAAATGATTTAAAAATCGACACCATCATGTCAATTGATTAATATGCCCAAGGGAGAGAGAGCAAGACAGCTCTCGTTTTGTTTGAAGACGGTCTCTCTCTCTCTCTGCTCTGCCTCTGCCTCTCTCTCTCTCTCTTGCTCTCTCTCTCTGTCAAAACTTTCACTCTATGATGGTTAACCGGTGCAATTAATCCGCGAATCACATTCGTCAAGGGCCAGGGAGCTGCTGGCCCGTACAGTTAATGAATAACGGATCAACTACGACAACCTACATCGCACATAACGCGATGTGACTATCGTGGATTCGAACATCGCGATATCGATGCTTAAACGACACATAGTGCTGCCCTAGTAGCAAATGTCCATCACCTGCTTTCAAATGGAGCAGCACTTACTACACAGAGCCGTAGCTCACTGACAAGATACACGATCACATCATAATCACAGATGAAACGCATTTGGTTATGAACATGATAATTGTGCAGTCCTACATCAAACCTATTAAGGATTCTTCAAATTAATAAATTATTTTAACCCAAAAAGCTAATTATGCTCCCTTTGAACAGGTTGTCTTTAAAATACAAATATTGTGTAATCCCAGGCTACCAGTAATTAGAAGCTCATTTAAAACTGCAATATAAATTAATATAATTCACATGTGTTTCATAAACACACATAATCCTTTCTGGATTACAATCCACCGTCAAAATTATTCTATCTGCTGTGAGAAAAGGCTATAAAATTCTCTCTACCTACAGGATATTCACATGCGACAGGCTAGTAGCCGGGACAACTTCATGTTTTTCTTTATGTTGATATTCAAAACAACAGCTTGTGTCAATATGCTTAATTGGAAAATAATAGATTATATTTAAATAGTATTGTTATATTAAATCAATATCTGCCATGAAAAAGTGCTAAAACGCTTCAATTTCACATCATTTCCTTTGTAGGGCGACATTAACTGGAAATTTGTGGGAACATAGGAATTTATTCCTTATTTACAATGGAATCATGGTGCTCTTTTCTTTATTGTATGGTGCTTCAGAATTTTTTTAGTTCTAAGTTCTTTATTTAAATCCATACGGATCTCCCTCAGCTGATGTACACAGACTAAGACGAGATGCAGGTTATAAAACACATTAAAAGCTCAGAACATAAAATGCTGTTCAACAGTAAACTTAGCTTCACATGCTAACTGCTAGCTAACAGAATCACAACTCGATCCAGAAAAAACACCAACTGCAGCATTATTATTGATCACATCTCAACAAATATGTGTCTATTTATCTATCAAATGATTAAATAAGCTGGTCAATTCAACGATTAGATCAGAATATTGGTATTTAATGGTAGAAGGCCTTTATACATATGTGGAGATCAGCAGTGTTTTGACAATATTCAAAAACACTAACGAGACAGAACATGAAGCAATCATCAGATCTACCAAGTATGTTACAGCATGTTTTATGCGAAAATCGCTTTTTTTTTGGATAGGTCTTCGATTCGATCTGGCTTACAGTCTGTTTAACGTTACACTGGTAATGTTATATAGCGGATATCTGACTCACTGCAAAGGTTTGATTTCATAATCTTCAAATATACTCACTTTCTGCTCTTCCACATTCGTCTCCTCAGGCCTTGTATCCTCCATTTTTTTTCCTAATATAATGGGTCCGTGTTGATTATTAGTTTAGAAATAACAACCTAAAATACTGTTCTGCAGACTATTCTAGTATAGCCCGCCCACGAATGCATTAATCCTACTATGGTGAAGGAGGGGTCATGAATATTAATCACATAAGGTGACGTTCTCCCAATTTTGTTAAGGTCCAGGCAATGTTTATGAATATTAATTACGTAACGTACAGTTTATTGGACGAGCATACACACGTGATTTAATTGCGTCCAAAAGCTGAAAAATTAAGGCTGCTTCCTTGACCAGCAGTACTTTTAAGGGTTTCAGTTTAGAGTTCTCTTCCGCATTAAACGATAGAATGAAATGGTCTGTCAAGTATGCATGGCAGGTTCATGGAGGTTTTTCTCCCCCACGGTCAAGACGTTACCAAATAGTATTTAAAAAATAATTTTGGGCAAAAAATTAATAAAATAAAACTTTATATTAACAAAACAAATATATATAGTGTCTCACTTCCTTTTAAAGGCGCAATATGTAATTTTTCTGCTTTAAAAATAGCAGAAATCACTATATCTATGTTATATATATTTTTTAGTTGTGTACTTACATTATCCCGACAGTTTCCACTAACTTTCAAATCCGGAGAAAATTATAGTTTAATTAGAAGACACAGCACGTTTCTTTATTTCCGTTTTTGTCGCCCGTCTATGGCGTCATATAAACTTGACCCCTCTAGTTTATCTAACTTCCTGCAGAACCGCCAAATACAAAGGTGAACAGAAGCAAAGACGAGACGAAGAAGAAAAAGTAGTAGCTAGCCTTGATCGAGACTATTATATTTTATATTTATATTGTTTATATTCGTATTTATCCCTCAATCAATAACTTAGTTATGGATCATGATTATTCTTTACTTGCATGTTCTGTGAAGCGCAAACGTACGGGTGAAATAAATGACCCGAGAAGGTTTTGGGACAATATAAGAAACAAGACACGGGTAAATATTGGAGTTGCATTTCCAAGATAGAGTTTCGTGACAAACTGAAACTACAGAGAGATGCCGAACTATCTATCCGTATATTTTGTGAAACGATGATGTCTTGTGTAAAACGAAGACGGACTAGCTCTCATGTATAGTATAATGTAAATCTACATTTGTTCTATATCTAGCTGGATAAAGTAGCTTCAAATGCAGTTCACTATCTTGTTCGATATCATAGTATAAACGTAATTATAATTATTAACGAAAAGGCGACCATGTTTTTTTAAAAATATATTACTAGCTAGATGGAATATTGATTTGATAGGGGTCTCATAATTCATATATCTCTCCGTTCGAAAATATGTGATTGTCAAAATACTAAGTTAGAATGAGTGAGGAATGATAGGGAGCGACAGAGCGCGTGTTCCAATGAACAACTCCCATGAGCCTACGCTCTTTCCCGATGTCATCAAAGTACGTCTTATGTTATTATTTTGATTGAGTGAACCCTGGTGGCCAAAAATCCCATACTGTACATTTAATACACTGTCACTAAATGAAGTGAAAGTGACATTCGTGCTTTGCATTTAACCCATCCAAAGTGCACACACACAGCAGTGAACACACAAAAACCATGAACACACACCCGGAGCCGTGGGCAGCCATTTATGCTGCGGCGCCTGGGGAGCAGTTGGGTGTTTAGTGCCTTGCTCAAAGGCAGGGGCGCCGGACTGGGGGTAAAACCAGTACTGATTACCAGGGACCCAAAGGAAAAGAGGGCCCTTGAAAAGTCTGGAACATATATTTTCAAGGGGGTGTTGGGGGGGGGGGTCCATTAGGACTGCCTATGCATAGGGCCCGGGATCTTGTGCAGCACCCCTGCTCAAGGGCACCTAAGTCGTGGTATTGCCGGCCAGAGACTTGAACCCACAACCCCTAGGGTTAGGAGTCAAACTCTCAGTGGTTTACTTCAAGGACTGTTATGTGATTAACTGCTGGCATACGGCAAAACAAAATAGGCCTTCATCTCATTTAGTGAATTTATTTATTTTATTTTAATTGGACAAGCCATGATTGTGTGCTTGTGATTGTGTCTGCGGTGGTTTGGGTGGGACCTTGATAATGCAGCTCAACCTCACATCACTGAAATGAATGAATATTCATTATTGTTTTACTTTAAAGGATGTTATCTTGTATTATGAAAACAAAAGAAATAAACATCTAGAATGTATTATTAGCATTTTTATTTTAATGGAAACATTTAACATACATAAACAATAATATCTTCATTCATCTCCTATGTTTGTTTTTATTTTTATAATTGTTATTGTTATTATTTGTATGTTCCTGTTCTTTGCAATAAAAAATATCTGGGATATTTTGGATACATTTTTCTTGGCTTCATTAGGGAGGAAATTGAAACGCACGTCCACGTTTTCCTCCAATTCTTATTTTGTGAATTGGAATGTGTTCAAAGGATTGTGGAGGATTAAAGCGCACAAATGATACACTTGATGCATACTTGCAATACATACACACACACACACACAAACACACACACACTAGGGCTGTAGCTATCGAATGTTTTAGTAATCGAGTATTCTACCAAAAATTCCATCGATTAATCAAGTAATCGGATAAAATGTGTTTTTGCTTAATTATATTGACGCGATATTGATGTGCGCATGCACAGTAAACCAGGGTAGGAAAATCTGACGGGTAGGATAAAATGTCAGGACACTGGACTTTTATTTTGACGGGTTGACGTACCTTTACAGTTCTGTGTATGGGATGTGCTAGTTTTACTTAAATCAAACGGTCAAATGCTCATGGAGTGACTGTCAGAGCAGCTCTGGAGATGTTGTTCATGTGTACACGTCCTTATTTAGTGATTGCCACGAGCGTCACACGCCCTTCAGTGTGTACTGGTGACACACTGGCTGCGTGGCGTCAGTGTTTCTGCTGTGTGGCACCAGAATCTTGCCTGGGGCGGTCCTGGCGTGCTGCTGTAGGTGACATAGAGGGAGGCTGCCGACAGACCAGGCTCTTGTCTTCACGACAACAATTTCAACTTTTTTTACACACCTACACCTTCATGTTAAGCATAAATATAAAACCTACTGATAAAGGACACCGTCAACAGTATTGACGGCAAAACAGACTATGTTTGACAGGTGCAATATTTGAAAATCGATAATTATTTATTAATTTTAAATTACATTTATATCTGAATTGATGTCAACCTATAGACTTCCAAACATCAAAAGGTCATGAATTAATATGTATTTGTGTACAAAATGAAATATAAACACATTTTCCTATTCTATTTTGCCTGAAAACGCTTCCAACACACTTGCGTGTCACGTGAAAAATAGGCGTCGGTTCTATTTCTAGCATGCACGCGTTTTCCGCGCATCTCATGCAGGCAGTCTGCAAGCTCTAACCTGTTAACATGGGAGCTGAATTAAAAACGGACACGCCACGCAGCCAGTGTGTCACCGCGCTGATAAAGGAAGTCGCCCTTCTGCACCATTCATGAACACAGACACGCAGAATTCATATGTAAATTGACTGTTCAGGCTTAATATTTACAGATATTAGTCCATATCGTGATTTGATGTAAGTGCAATGACCTATTTTTGATTAATTCATTCAGAATTTGGCAAATTCCATGCCATTCCTCGTTAAACTGTAAATTCCATTTATATGACTGGATTCCGCAATTCCCTCCGCATTTTCTGCATCGCCAAAATCATAGGGCACTAGTTGTGGTATGCCAGCTCTATCTTGCAATGGACAGACACCACAACGTTCTCTTTATGTTGCTGACTCTTGTAGTATGCGATTGGCGCTTGTGTCTCCTTCCGCTTTGTGGGTGACGTAAGCGCGTTCTGTCACATAAAAAAAAAATTTTTGCGAAAGAACCTGACGTGAAATGTAAAATGAATTAAAAGAGGCTAAAATTCCTCTGCCTCGATCATTTTTTGTAATCGACTTACTCGATTTACTCGAGGAATTGTTTCAGCCCTAACACACAAACACACACACAATAAGTTGGTCAGTATGTATACTCGCAAAATCTAGGTACTGGGGTGCCTCAGGGATCAGTTCTGAAACCACTTCTCTTCTCTGTTGATGTGGCATCACTAGGTTCTGTCATTCAGAAACCTGACTTTTCATATCACTGCTATGAATCAGAATCAGAATCAGAATGAGCTTTATTGCCAGGTATGTTCACACATACGAGGAATTTGTTTTCGTGACAGAAGCTCCGCAGTGCTATATAACAGCGACAGAACAAAAAACACAATAAGGAATAAAAAATATACTATGCTGATGACACTCAACTCTACCTCTAATTCCATCTTGCACTGTAAAACAGACATTTCTTGCTGGATGAAGGACTATCACCTTGCCAAAACAGAACTGGTTGTGGTTCCAATAAACCCATCACTTTATCACAATTTCACCATCCAGTTTGGCACATTAACCATAACTCCTTCAAATCCGAGATAAATATTGGGAGTTCTGATTGATGATCAGCAGATTTTCTCAGACCACATTGCTAAAACTTTCTGGTCCTGCAGATTTGCTTTTGCAGATTTGCTTTATACAACATTAGGGAGATAAGGCCCCTTTCTTTTGGAACATGCAACACAACTCCTTGTTGAATATACTTGGCTATTGCAATGCTTTCTTGGAAGGTCTTCCAGCCATTTATGTCAAACAATTCAAATCTTAATATCAAATCTCTACAATTAATACAGAACATGGCTGCAAGATTAATCTTTAATAAGCCGACAAGAATGCATGTCAGATCTCTGTTTATCAATTTGCACTGGGTACCTATAGCTGCTCACGTAAAATTCAAGGCATTGATGTTTGCCTACAAAAACCACCACTGGCTCTGAAGCCTTTTATTTAAATTCACCACTTTAGACTTATGCATCCTTCATAGGCGTGAATGGTGCATTACTGTGCCATCCCAAAGAGGCACAAAATCACTTTCACAGACTTTTACATTAACTGTTCCCTCCCGGTGGAATGACCTGCCCAACTTAAATTTGAGCAGCTAAGTCCTGAGCAAAGAAAGAGATGGCCGAGAGAGATTGGGCACATGTGTATAACTGCGTCTATGCATTTCTCAGCAGTGTTTGGCAGAAGCATCTCTACTAACAGCAAATATTTTAAGTTAAACTGCTTCAAGAACCTCACAACTGAGAAAGATCATGTAGTTCCCTTTCAAGGGAACTTCGAACTGCATCCTCTAGGGGGCACTATGGGGAACGTAGTCGTCGTGACACCAATGAGTTGGCCTCCTGATCCTCTGAAGTCACTACTGGCATGACTATAAACAGGCACCGGGAGAACACGTCATTCTCTTATTCGTCTTCACTAACTGTTCTTTTTGAAGCGTGCATTTGAAAAAAACGGTAAGAGCGATCATTCTCTTTCTATCATGGAAACTACTAGCAAGCGTTTAGACAATGTGTGCATCCGTTTCTGCGTTATTTGACAACCGATGACACACGCGATCTTTGGGTCATTTGTTTGGGTGAAGAGCACACTTGCTATGTCTTTGTAGAGGCAATCTGTGTGCATTGTGAGCGTTTTTTCAATGAAAAAGCTCCGCTCTCGTTTGTCTCTCTTTCTGAGAAAAAAAAAGGCGGTTATCTGCTTCCCACAGTTCAGGACCCGCTGCTGCGGAGGCACAGAGGAGAATGACCTCGTGAGAATTTCAGGTCGATCTGTCTGAATGTTAAGAGAGGGAGTTTCCCTTTAGCGCTCATAATGGCGGCAGATGAGAGAGAGCCTCGGGAGGATTGCATTTACATTTACATTTAATCATTTAGCAGACGCTTTTATCCAAAGCGAGACTTACAAATGAGAACAATAGAAGCAGTCTGGTCAACAAGAGAACAACAAAAGTATACAAGTGCCATGACAAGTCTCAGTTGGTCTAGTATAGAACGCATAGCCAGGTTTTTTTTTTTTTTTTTTTTAAATGAGAAGACAAGAAAAGGAAAAGTGCTGGTATTAGTTGGTTAAGTGCAGGCGAAAAAGATGAGTTTTTAGATGTTTCTTGAAAATGAGTAAAGACCCAGCTGTACGAATTGAGATTGGGAGGATCATTCCACCAGCTGGGCACAGTCCAGGAAAAGGTCCGTGAGAGTGATTTTGAACTTCTTTGGGATGGCACCACAAGGCGTCGTTCACTTGCAGAGCGCAAACTTCTGGAGGGTACATAAGATTTAACCAGTGAGTTTAAGTATGTTGGTGCCGTGCTAGTGGTTGTCTTGTAGGCAAACATCAGTACCTTGAATATGATGTGATCGGCTACTTGTAGCCAGTGTAACCTGATGAGGAGAAGAGTAACATGAGCTTTTTTTGGCTCATTGAAGACAACCCTCGCTGCTGCATTCTGGATCAATTGCAGAGGCTTGCCAGTACATGCAGAAAGCCCCGCCAGGAGAGCATTACAATAGTTCAGTCTGGAGAGAACAAGAGCTTGGACAAGAAGTTGGGTTGCTTGCTCTGACAGAAAGAGTCTAATCTTCCTAATGTTGTATAAGGCAAACCTGCAGGACTGGGTCGTTGTAGCAATGTGGTCTGTGAAGCTTAACTTATGATGTATAGAGAAGTTGTGATGAAGCAATGGGTTAGCTGGAATCACCAGGAGTTCTGTCTTTGTAAGGTTAAGCTGAAGGTGATGGTCATTCATCCAACTAGAAATGTCACTCAGACAGGCTGAAATGCGAGCAGCTACCGTCGGGTCATCTGGCTGGAATGAGAAGTAGAGTTGGGTGTCATCAGCTTAGCAGTGATAAGAAAAGCCATGCTTTTTGAATGAGCTTTTTGAACAGATCCTAATGATGTCATGTAGATGGAGAAGAGAAGTGGTCCAGGTACTGAGCCTTGAGGAACCCCACTAGCAAGGTGGTGTGACTTTGAAACATCACCCTTCCAAGACACACTGAAGGATCTGTCAGAGAGGTAGGACTTAACCCACAGGAGTGCAGTTCCAGAGATGCCCATCTTTCTGAGGGTGGATAGGAGAATCTGGTGATTAACAGTGTCAAAAGCAGCAGACAGGTCTAGTAAGATGAGTACCAAGGATTTTAAAGCTGCTCTTGCTAGTCGCAGGGCTTCAGTAACCGAGAGCAGAGCAGTCTCAGTTGAGTGGCCACTTTTGAAGCCAGATTGGTTGCTGTCCAGGAGGTTGTTCTGTACAAGGAACATAGAAAGCTGGTTGAACACAGCTCGCTCAAGTGTCTTTGCAATGAATGGAAGAAGGGATGTAGTTGTAGGATGTAGGATGTAGTCTGTACTTTTCAAGAAGCGCTGGATTTAGAGATGGTTTCTTGAGCAGTGGGCTTACCCGAGCCTGCTTGAATGCTGAGGGAAATTTTCCAGAGTGAAGAGAGGAGTTGATAATGTGAGTAAGCGAAGGTATGACTGAAGAAGAGATCGCTGGGATCGAGTGGGGATCGGATCAAGTGGACAAGTAGTAGGATGATTGAACAGGAGAAGTTTGGAGATGTCCATCTCTGAGAGTGGGGAGGAGGAGGAAAAAAAGTGTGCGTCGGTCATTGTGAAGTTGTCCTCAGTCTGCGGTATGTAGAATTGGTCACTGTCTTGGATCTTGTCTTATTTGTGAAGAAAACTGCAAAGTCGTTCGTTGTAAGAGTCGAAGGAGGAGGTGGTGGCGGCGGCTGATTAAGATGAGAAGAGAAAGTCTTGAAGAGTGTCCGAGTATCACAACAGCTGTTAATTTTGTTGTGGTAGTAGGATGTTTTAGCCGTGAAGACATTTGCAGAGAAGGAAGAGAGGAGAGACTGATACACACTGAGGTCGGTAGAGTTTCTTGATTTCTGCCATTTCCTCTCTGCAGCCCTGAGTTTAGAGCAATGTTCACGGAGAACCTCGGACATCCAGGGGGCAGATGGGGCAGTGCGTGCTGGTCTAGACACCAGTGGGCAAAATTTGTCCAAGCAAGATGTTAAAGTAGAGCAAAGAGTGTCAGTAGCACTGTTCGTGTCCAGAGCAGAAAACTGAGAGAGTGTAGGAAGTGAGGATGAAACCACAGAAGATAGGCGAGATGGAGAGAGTGAGCGGTAGGTTCCGTCGAAAGGTTACCTGCGTTGGAGTATGAGTTACTCCAGGAGTAAGTGCTAGGTTAGTAGTAATGAGGAAGTGGTCTGATGTGTGCAGTGGAGCAACTGAAGAGTTGTCCACAGAGCAACAGCGCGTGTAGATGAAGTCCAGTTGGTTGCCTGATTTGTGAGTCGCTGTAGTAGACACTAGCTTGAGATCAAATGAGGTGAGCAGAGTTTTGAAGTCAGCAGCCTGGGGTTTATCTAGGTGGATGTTGAAGTCACCAAGCAGTACCAGAGGAGTACCATCTTCAGGAAAGTTTGATAGCAGCACATCCAACTCCTCCAAGAAGTTTCCCAATGGACCTGGGGGACAATAAATTACCACAAAGTGGATTTTAACAGGGTGAGTTACAGTAATGGCATGTGATTCAAATGAACCAGTACCTGTAAGTGATGGCTGAAGATCAAATTTCCATTCTTTTGATATAAGGAGACCCATACCCATAAAAGCCTACTCGCGCTCGTGATTCTTTAGCTCCGCCCACACGTCACACCTCCAGGCGCTCGTGATTTCCGGGAAAAAAACGTTACAGACTATCTTTCTCTTATAAATATAATAAAACTAAAGACTTTTTGGAGTTATGAAGGATGCAGTACTACTCTATAGGTACTGAAGATTAACAGGATATTGAGTGAAAACAAGCATTTCACCCCCCCTTTAATTATTGGATGATATTTATCTCGCACCCCTATGCAAACATCTTGCATAACAGTCTCCTATGCTGGACCAATAATGTTTTTGGCTGGTTCTATGTTCTTAGCAACCACCTTACTGATGGTCCGGAATAAAAGGAGGTAGCCCTTGAGCGGGGCTCCAGCGCAGGAGGGTGGGTGAGTATGTAACCCTTTCCATATATACACTTGTGTATTAAATTGCTGGTGGTTATGTGTCTACTAATAAACTCTGTAAGCTCCTTTGCAGTGCTCAGTTACAGTGTTTACTAAACACTCGTCAACACCAGCCATCCGGCTTTATGTTCCGGTATTAGGCGGCTGAGATCACAGGTTTCTGCGGGAGCCTCCTTGATCAACAAGCCTGACACAGCACTGCAGGGAATTCCATGGATGTCCGGCCAGGTTACCCTGATGGGTCTCCTGGCCACTTAGTTGTGCTGTCGTATCCAGCAGGAAGTGTAGGTGGCAGTTAAAGAAGTCTTCTTGTATATACTGCCTCAGGTGATGCTTCCTTCACCAGAGGTTTGTAAATTTTGAGCTTGCCTCTCCCGTGCGGTTCAGTTTCTCTGTGATGCTTAGGAACCTTTAGGTATACACGCTAAGCTCTGTGTACTTTCTGAAAACCACATGGTGGTTAGTGTGCATGTGAACACTGCGCACTTTCTAAAATCCACGCAAGTGGTAAGTGTGCATGCAAGACTCTGCACACTTTCTGAAATCCTGTACGGTAAGGGTTACGCGCTCCACCTCGTTCCCTTTCTTTAGATAATTAGACCTTGGTTCCTTGGGCTCCATTCAGGCAGTGTGTATTTGTTTATACACTTCAAGCATAACTTCCTTCAACATGAGGGGCTATTTGGATGATTCTCATGGTAGTTTAGCAGCACTCCCCTTTTCCAATAAAGGTCACATATGAGTGCGCTACTCTAAATTCGGAGTTCTCCTCTCATATGAGACTGAGTTCTCTGTTTTTAACCCAGAGCGCTCCAGCATTATTTCCACGGATCGAGCTGATGACTCTCAAACATACGGTTTTGTAATGCACCATTCCATCTATGAGCTGCTCTATCAGAGTGCCACGAGAGCCCCCCTTAGAACAGTATTTGAAAATCCATGCAATAGTAAGTGTGCACGTGAAGTCTTTGCACACTTTGTGAAATCCACACTGTGGTAAGTTTGCACGAAAGTATTCTGCGTTCTTTCTAAAATCCTATGTGGTGAGGGCTTCGTGTGACTGCTTCGTGCCCTTTCTTGAGTTGGTAAAAGCCCCATTCATCTTGGGAGCCACTTCACCTATGTATCCTCGGATACCTATCTAAACAGGGTGTTGTTACTTGGGATCTGTTGAGACAGCTCCTTCAGCAAACTTATGCGAAAGCAAGCGGTAGCCCCTGTGTGACAGGCAAGATTTGGTATAAAATGCTAGGTTCTTAGCCGTATACCTTTGGCTAAGGAATCTTTCCTGATTCCAAGCCTTCAGCTCCACCCTGGGCTGAGGCCCTTACAATTAAGTTGGGTATGTAGCTTAGGCCTTTGGCTGTAAGGGGTATTGTCACAGACAACGTCTAAAAATTGTCACATCTAAACATCCCAGGGGCAACTCCCATGGAAATGGTAGAGTTGGTACTTAGTGCTCACCATGATCCTGGCCTGCATTCCCCTCAGCATGACAGCATGGGTATACTGTTCCTCATAGTGCCCCCTAGAGTACGCAGTTCAAAGTTCCCTTGAAAGGGAACATCTCAGGTTATGAATGTAACCATGGTTCCCTGAGTAGGGAACGAGACACTGCGTCCTCTAGCTCCCTGCCATGCTTCGGACGCAAGCTTCAGATGAAGAAGTGAATGACGTGTTCTCCCGGTGCATGGTTATAATCACGCCGGTAGTGATGTCAGAGGCTGTTGCCAGACAACTCTATGTTTTTTCAATGTATGCTTCAGACATGGGTCACAATGAGGTGTTCCCCATAGTGCCCCCTAGAGGACGCAGTGTCTCGTTCCCTACTCAGAGAACCACGTTACATTCATAACCTGAGACGTTTTTCAGCTGCTAAACTATTTTAAAGGGGGGGTGAAATGCTCATTTTCACTCAATAGCCTGTTAATCTTGAGTACCTATAGAGTAGTATTGCATCCTTCATATCTCCAAAAAGTCTTTAGTTTTATTATATTTATAAGAGAAAAATAGTCTGTGCCGATTTTTTTCGGAAAAACACGAGCCACTGGAGGCGTGACGTGTGGGCAGAGCTAAAGAATCACAAGTGCGAGTAGGCTTTTGCGTTGAGAGCGTTTGGAAGTTGTGACATTACCGTGAGGAAAAAAAAAACATCATCCAAAACAAACCATGGCTTACAGTCAGATTCAGCCGTTTATTTACGATCCAGAATCAAATCCCGAGGCTGAAACTGAATGAGAGCAGCAGCAGCAACGACTCGCTCTGAGCGGGGCTCGAACCCGGGTCTTCGGCATGGGAGGCGGATGCACTAACACGGAGGCAGAGACATTTTAAGCAGTTTTACTCACCGCCTGCGGTTCCAACACACGATCGTGACCCTTTTTCGTAGGGATTGCATCATCCTTAAGAAAAAACGATACACAAATCCGTCGTCAAACTGGGCCTTGTTTGTAAAACAAGCATCTTCGAAATGCAGGGAACATACAAAAACACTTGCACAACGCCGTCGATGCTCTTTAAAAATAAATTCCGTCCACTGGTCCCTTAATGATTTTTGTTTTTTTTTTGGCAATCTGTGCAGGGTTGTCTTGCCCTGGCAACCAAAAACACACTTCTTTTGTGACATTTCGCGACGCTCTCGCTCTGATCAGTGAATGTCTGTGCTCTCAGTGCTCTGCTATACGGGAGCGCGCGCTCTTCCGGGAGAAGTGGCCTTAGGACCCATATAAGGAAATTCCGCTCCATCTAACGTCACACAGAGCCATACTCGAAAAAAAACTTTCCGAAACTTGTGACAAACCGGAAGGAGTATTTTTGGAACAAAAAACTTTAAAACGTTCAAACGTACAACTTAATTTTTGAAACTTTGTCCATGTTTAGCATGGGAATCCAACTCTTTAACAGTATAAATACTCAGTATGCATGAAATAGCATTTCACCCCCCCCCCCCCCCTAAATGATAAATTCGCTGGGCAGCTCTGGCAACAAGTGTCGTGGACTTCAGGAGAAACGCCCCTGCTCTCCACCCACTCACCATCATGAACAGCCCTGTGACTGCAGTGGAGTAATTCAGGTTCCTGGGCACCACTATCTCTCAGGACCTGAAGTGGGACATTCACATTGACTCCATTGTGAAAAAGGCCCAGCAGAGGTTGTACTTCCTTTGCCAGCTGAGGAAGTTTAAGCTGCCACAGGAGCTGCTGAAACAGTTCTACTCCACCATCATCGAATCCATCCTCTGCACTTCAGTAACTGTCTGGTTCAGCTCAGCTTCTAAATCTGACCTCAGAAGACTACAGAGGGTAGTCCGGACTGCTGAGCGAATCATCGGTACAACCCTCCCTTCTATTCAAGAACTGTACTTATCCAGAGTGAGAAAAAGGGCTGTCAAAATCACTCACATCCAGCACACTCCCTCTTTGAACTGTTGCCATCTGGTCGACGCTACAGAGCACTGAGCACTAGAACGACCAGACACAGGACCAGTTTCTTCCCTCAGGCAATCCATCTTATGAACAGCTGATAATAACTGCGAAAACACTACACTTTATATTTATATACACATACACTTATTTATCTAACACACATACTTAGTATACACTTAAATTTTGCACATAATATACATGTACATACATAACTGCATTTTGTAATATACCTGCCTACAATTGTCAATTTGTATATTGTCATTCACTATCTACTTATTTGTATTTTTTATTCTTTCATTATGTGTTTTATGTTCTGTCGCTGTCATTCTGTTGTACTGCGGAGCTTCTGTCACGAAAACAAATTCCTTGTATGTGTAAACATACCTGGCAATAAAGCTCATTCTGATTCTGATTCTGATTCTGATGTCTGTACTGTGTGTGTGAGTTTGCTAGAGAGGACAGGAAAGTGTGTTTTTCATCATTTTTCATCCTATTGTCTGTTATATTTAGATGCTCAATGTCTTTTGAGGTTTTGGTTTTTTTACTGTTGTAGATAGCCTTAAAGGGGGGGGGGGGTGAAATGCTATTTCATGCATACTGAGTTTTTTACACTGTTAAAGAGTTGGATTCCCATGCTAAACATGGACAAAGTTTCAAAAAATAAGTTGTACGTTTGAAGGAGTATTTTTGTTCCCAAAATACCTCTTCCGGTTTGTCACAAGTTTCGGAAAGTTTTTTTCGAGTATGGGTCTGTGTGACATTAGATGGAGCGGAATTGCCTTATGGGTCCTAAGGGCACTTCTGCCGGAAGAGCGTGCGCTCCCGTATAGCAGAGCAGAGGAGGAGAGACATTCACTGATCAGAGCGAGAGACCGAATTGTCACAAAAGAATTGTGTTTTTGGTTGCCAGGGCAAGACATCCCTGCACAGATTACCAAAAAAAAAACAGCATTAAGGGACCAGTGGATGGAGTTTATTTTTACAGAGCATCAACGGAGTTGTGCAAGTGTTTTTGTTTGTTCCCTGGATAATGCAGTCCCAACGTAAAAGGGTCACGATCGTGTGTTGGAACCGCAGGCGGTGAGTAAAACTGCTTCAAATATCTCTGTGTTGTTAACTTAGCTATCGGCGCGTAAGCACATCAAGTAAACAACATGCGATGTTGTCATCAAACTGCACTTTCCACATGTACAGCTAAAAAAAAAAAAAAAGACGACATAAAGTGGAACTTAGTCATTTTCCAAAACCGCTAAGCAAATATATACAGTTTCAATACATACCACATAGAGACGTCTTTGCTGATGCTGCTCTTGTTAAATTTCAGCCTCTGGATCTGATTCTGGATCATAAATACAGACGGTTTCATCGGGCGCACGCGCCTGGACCTAACTTCCGGTCTGTTGGCTGCAGTGCCTTGCCTACTACAAATGCAGTTAAAGTTAAGGTGATGAGTAGACTGAAGTTGGGCTCAGGTGGTTGTGCTGTGGGGTGTGTTTCCCATACATTTATTTTATATTTGGAGACTCGCCACAATTTTAAAACTGATCGATTTTCAAAAAGACTTGAATAAACATGAGTAACGTTACGTACTGCACTTTTATTAATAATAATTCCTTAAATGTATATGTTTAAATATCAAAGCGAGGCACAGGTGTTTTTATATCGCTGTATTTCTGAAGGAAGACTTGCATGTTATATGCCTGATAAAGCAGCGTGTGAGCGTAGCTCTGCTTTGTTTACAGCTGTTACTGGGTAAACCTCTATTTCTCGCGCTTTATGTCTATGCTTTAAAACATCTCCTGCTGGCAAATAATGAATATGCATATTCATTAAGTCCGCCTGATCCACGCAGGAAACATATTTTGTTTGTTATCAAAAAATATCTACTCTAGAGGGACTTGGCTGTTGTTATTTATTCTATTTGGAAGTCTACCGGAAGTTAAGTTAGGTCCACAATACGGTCACGCGCAGTAACGTTTGTTTATATTGTTGCCATTGAAACTGTCTATTCGGCTGAATCTGACTGTTAGCCATGGTTTGTTTTGGATGATGTTTTTTTCCTCACGGTAATGTCACAGCTTCCAAACGCTCTCAACGCAAAAGCCTACTCGCGCTCGTGATTCTTTAGCTCCGCCCACACGTCACGCCTCCAGGCGCTCGTGTTTTTCCGAGAAAAATTGGTACAGACTATCTTTCTCTTATAAATATAATAAAACTAAAGACTTTTTGGAGTTATGAAGGATGCAGTACTACTCTATAGGTACTCAAGATTAACAGGATATTGAGTGAAAACGAGCATTTCACCCCCCCCCCCCCAAACTACTTCAGTCTGTGTGCATTGAATTTATTTAATACATGAGTTTCACAATTCGAGTTTAATTACTCAAATAAATGTACTTTTCCTCAACATTCTAATTTATTGAGAAGCACCTGTAGAATAAATGTCAGAATAATAATTATTAGAAATGGTCAAGTAACCAATTCCTATGATAATCTAAATTCGAAGTCATATTAAAATGGAGTCAGATTAGATAATAAAATCATGTCAGATTTGAGTTAAACTCAAAATTAATAACTTTGCATGCTGAAAAGACCGAACATGCAGAAAACCTTCATCCAGCACTGGATACCTACCTTGGGGTAAGTGCATGGACCTTACTAATAATAATAAAGACATTTTATTATATTTGAAAGTGCAATGTTTACTCATACCTCAACCCTCAGTCAATCTAATTTTTATTTCTGTCCCTTTGTAGTAAAAAGCTTTGGCACCTCTGATTTAATATTCACCAGGATTTTTTAAAAAGTTTGGTGATGTTTCACTTTCGTTTTCACTTCAATGCTCATTTTGCGGCTAGCACAATTTTCCAGGGATTTTTTTTTATTTTTTTGTTTTGAATATTCATTAGATAACAAGGACATATAAAGAACAAAACAAATAGAACATCTACAGGAATTAAATTATATCAACTATATTTAAAGCTTCACATATATAAACCAAATCTGATAAAACACACACACACACACACATATATACATATATATATATATATATATATATATATATATATATATATATATATATATATATATATATATATATATATATATATATAAAAGCAAAAAATAAAATAAAATAAAATAAAAAAGGGATACATAGAGGAAACATTATGCATCAGTGGTAATACCAAAAATATCGTCATAATATTTCAGGAATCTGTCACATTTCTTGTTTTTTTTATTAACCTTAGAGACTTCAGACATGCATCAATTTCAATAAAAAAATGAGGAAAAGAATTTAGAGAATTAGATTTAGATAATTTTTGCTTCTGAATACAAAACTTCCCAAACAAAATTTAAAAAAATTAACAATATAATTAATTTAAGTGCAAGCTTTATCTTCTTTATAGTAACAGATTATATCCTTTAATTGAAAGGATTTGGAAGAATCAAGGTGCTTGCCAATATGAAGATATAACCTATTCCAGAAGTTACTAGTTTTTTTTTACATTGGAAAAATAAATGAATCAGTGTTTCATCTTCATTCCCACAAAATGAACAAGAATTGTCAACATTCATATATTTTGCAACATTATTATTCACTGGGTATATTTTATGTAAGATCTTAAAATAAACTTCCTTAATTTTATTTGAAATACAATACTTATTAGGTAACATCCAGGCTTCCTTCCAGTCTATATGTTCAATAAAAGAGGCCCAATAATCTGACAATATTTCCGGAACATTGCCTGGTCGCCTTCTGTGTGAAAGCAACCACGTCACGGGACTGATTACCGAATTGAACCAGGGTCGGGGACCTGGTAACATTGCGGAGTTCGACCTGGGATGAACGCTGTGTGAACAAAAGCCAGATCTAATTCCGTGTCGAAGTGATGACGCGAGTTATCGCGCTACTCTTTTACCCACTGTTTTGAAGGAAGATCAAAGTTCGCGACGAAAACATATGTGCAAACTGTAATGAAGCAGAGATCAGTTAGTTCCTCACTTTCCGCGCTGACGCAGAGATCGTTTGCTTGCTTCAGTTAAAGTATAACGTGCCTAGAGTTGTCGACTCGTACATTACACGTCACGCGCTGATGTCACGTGTCGTTACGGGATCTTCAAGGGTTGTGTGTGAAAGCACGCACATATACCGGGTCATCACTGGCAGTGTGAAAGTGCAAAATCTAGTGACCAGGGAACAATTGCAGGAACACTTTAAGTTACCCCTGTATTTGCCGGAATGGCAGTGTGAAAGGGGCTATAGAGACTTTGTTGCTGCTGCTGCTCTTGTTAAATTTCAGCATCTGGAACAGCCTCTATGGCGTTACATTTTAGTCAAAAGTTATGAGCGTGTAAGACATGCTCACGAGCACATTATGTTATTTCACACGCGCAAAAATGAACCTTCAGCTGGCATGATAAAAGTACTCGCGCACAAATTCAACAACCGAGAGGTGTACATGTAGCTGCGAGCGAGCGCCTGGCATACTCGCATAGGTTAACTCTGCTTGTGCAGTGGAATCCTGCTCGCGCGCAGCGGGCTTCTGCTCGCGGAGTGCTGTTTTGCTCGCGCGGTGGATTTCTGCTCGCTCGAGTCTACATGACTTTTGACAATTTGGGGGCGGAAACCAAGGAGGGCACTGACCCTCTTATGATTGGTCACTTTCACACAGGGACATCCTTGTACCTTGATTGACAGCTCTCATTACAGGAAGCACGGAGTTGGGTTAAGTTACCACCGAAGAAGAGTGGGAATGAATTAGAATGAGTTTTCTAATATACATTAAATGTCTCTGCACATAGTTAAATCAATTACCATCGATGTATATATTTGCGTTTTGTTAAGTAAGTTAACATTGACGTTACATATTTTTGAGCAACAAGTAACGTAACTAGCTAACCTATTCGTTCTGAAGCTAACGCCTTAGCCAACACTTGTGATGCTGATCGACAGACACTCATTTTAAAACTTTTAATCTTTATAAACTGCATCTTAGACAACTAACGTTAGGCTAACTGAATCATAACAATTGTTTTCACATGTAAAAATACATGTGAAAACAAGTATGTTATGATTCATTTAGGAAATATGTAACGTTAATGTTAACTTTCTTATTAACAAAACGCAGGCTTCTTCGTTCGCTAATACACTCTAAAAAAAGCAGAGTTAAAAATAACCCAATTGGCAACCCAGTGCTGGGTAAATATTAGACAGAATAGCATGCTGGGTTATTGAGAAAACCCAAGATTGAAATTTTTACCCTTTGTGTGTTTGCATTTTTTTGGTTCTGGGTTATTCTTGCTGGGTTCTTCTCATAATTTCACTTTTGCTTAACAAAGCAATCATGGATTAATAAATAATGAAGAATACAGGTTATTTAGACTGTTAAAAATAATTTTAATGGAATCTGACATTCACAAATTTGTACCACTGACAAACAATATGCAATTTTCCCTTTTTTTTTGTGTCCAGCAAATCCAAAAAAAAAAACAAAAAAAATACAGTTGCAATAAATAATAAAATTATTTCGGAATGACCGGTGTCTAGCTGTTTAACTATTACATTTTTACATGTTTAGCTATTTAAATACACAGTGAAATGACATTGCTAATTAACATTTTTTACATTTAAATGTAAAATCATTTAAAGATGTCCTAAAATGTATATTATAAATTTATATCATGTCGTTACAAACCCGTAAGACCTTCGTTCATCTTCAGAACACAAGTTAAGATATTTTCGATGAATTTCGAGAGCTTTCAGACCAGGGTGAATAATTAATGACAATTTTCATTTTTGGGTGTACTATTGTCAAACACTTAAGATTTGAAGCAAAGATCTACACCTGAGAGCAGTGTAGTCTGCTATAGAGCCGGTCAACGGAAGGATAATTTTCAAAAGGAATTGCAAATTATATTTTCAATTGCGTTTTCCACATGTGACACATTGTGACATAATCCAAACACAATTGCAAATCTTGAAAAAAAACACGGTTTCAAAAACACTGAACAAAAATTACTGTTTCCGTTTTCATGAATGCACAGGGACTGCCAAATTTCAAATGGAAAAGCAAAGTCCGTTTGCAGCTGTATTTTCCATGTATTATGACTAATAAGCCAGTCATATTAAACAAATACTGCATTATAGCAGCTTTACAATATTAAATAGGAAAATAAGTCAGATTGTGCAGAAGAATCATCTGTTTCCTGTAGTCTTGTCCTGGTGGTCCTTTGAGACAAGGTCTTTACAGGGGATCTGTATCTGGGGCTCTAGTTGTCCTGGTCTCCGCTGTCTTTCAGGGATGTAGAGGTCCTTTCTAGGTGCTGATCCACCATCTGATCTGGATACAGACTGGATCTGGTGGCAACAGTGACCTCGGAATAAGAGAGAAACAGACTAATGTTAGCATAGATGCATCATAAGAACAAGTACATGAGGTTTTATGAATTACCATGTCTGTTTTTTCACTGTGTCGCACGTTACCTGCCAAAACTCAAATGGAATTGCAATTACTTTAGCATCTGAATTTCCAATGCCTCACATTAAAAGCTGTCAATTTTTGTCAGAGGTGGGACCATACTATGGAGAGTGTTTGTATTGGGAGGTGACGTCACTCAAAGACAATTGTGCAAAATGCTTTTCACCTGATGAATAAAATATAGGGTAAGATGCAAATAGGTAAATCAGAGTAGAACTGCAATGTTGTTTTGCTGACGTGCATCAGAGTGGAAACAGTGAGAGATTTGGGGTAAAAACTACTAAATATCTCCCAATACAAACATGCCCTATAGTATATGTTGCTACCCCACTGAAATGATGGTCTTTGCTCCTTAACTGATGTTTCCAAAAATGTTTAATACGTTGACATTCAAGTAGACACCGTAAGAACTACAAACAAAAACAAACAATACATAAGCCAAATACAAAACCTATCACCACATTATTCATCATACAATGTACAAAATCAATTACCTTATTTCCCTTTTCAGTGAGACGCACAAGTACAATAAAAGGAAGAGAAAGACGTCAAACTGCAGGCTGCGTCCTTCACAAAGCACACACACACACAAACAGCGGAAATGTGTCGCTCTTTATACAGGTCCGATTTGCGCATTAAGTGAATTTCATAATAAAAGTCCTTTAACTGCTCTGTACAAAAAAAGGGTCAATGCAATACAGACTTCATATCTGGTTAACAAATTGGCAGTCCGTTACACTCCCACCAAATCATGAGTCACAATACACAAATGATTTCAAAAATACCATGACCCACAATACATTGCATATAAAAATACATAGTTAAGGAAAACAACAAAAGAAAAGAAAAGAAAAAGAATTAACAAGCCTCCAACAGTAAAACCAACTTCTGGACTGGACGTTCAATCACAGAAGGCTTACTAAGACCTTGTAGATTTTTCTCCAAATTTTTATCACCAAGATGTACCCGAACTCTCCTCACAAGTCCATCTGAATCTATGGTAGTTTCTACAACCCTACCTAAAGACCATTTATGCCTGGGTAGATCACTGTCCTTGACAATCACTATATCTCCTACTAACAGATTTCTCCTAGGGGTATGCCAGCGCTGTCTAACAGAAATATTAGCAAGATATTCTTTGCGCCAGCGACTCCAAAATTGTTCAACAAGATATTGGACATGGCGCCATCTTTTCCTGGCATATAGATCTTCTCTAGTGAACTTGCCTGGAGGTGGTAAAGCAATAGTGGATTTCATTGTAAGAAAATGATTTGGTGTTATTGGTTCAAGACTATTTGGATCACTTAAATTGTCGACAGTGAGTGGACGACTGTTTACAATTGACATTGCTTCGTAAAGGAATGATCGTAAAGAAGAATCATCAATTCGTTCTGAAGCCATCAAAAGTGTAGACTGAAGAACACTTCTAACCGTCCTAATCTGTCGTTCCCATACACCTCCTGCATGACTTGCACCTGGTGCGTTCAATACGAAGTCACACTGATTCTCAACTAGAAAATAATTCAGTTTCTCAACGTCAAGTTCTTGGAGGGCTGCAGTTAACTCATTCTTTGCACCCACAAAGTTACTTCCTTGATCAGATCTAATCTGCCGAACTGCTCCACGTAAAGCAATAAAACAACGCAAGCCATTAATAAAAGAATCCGTTGACAAAGAATCAATCATTTCAATGTGAATGGCATGGGAAGACAGACAGGTAAAGATCAATCCATATCTTTTATACACCTTTCGTCCTTGTTTCACAGAAAATGGACCGAAACAGTCCATACCACAGTAAGTAAATGGGGGCGAGGGATTCACTCTCTCTGAAGGCAAGTCAGCCATCCTTTGCTCTTCCACTGGTCGTCTATGTTTTCTACAGGTGACACAATAATGCACATAAGATGCTACAGCACGATTAATGCCAGGGATCCAAAAACCCTTTGAACGGATTTCATTGATGGTAAACCCTTTACCTTGATGCTTGACTTTTTCATGGCAATCAGCTATGATCAACCTTGTAATATGATGGTTTTTGGGAATAATTACAGGATGTTTAAGTGAATGACAAAGAGAAGAGTTACTTAGTCGTCCTCCCACCTTAAGCACACCATCGCTGTCAAGAGATGGGTTGAGGTTGTACAATTCATTACGAGATGACAACTGGACACCTTTACTTAACACCTTCAGTTCGGTGTGGAACACATATTTTTGTAAGAGTTTCACTATTAGGCACTCTGCACGTTCTCTCTCCTCAACTGTAGAAAGACCACTTGATTTATCCTTGTTAATTCGTCGTTGAATGCGTGCAATTGCTCTGACCACATGAGACCAAGATGAAAACTTGCACAAGCGATTTACAATACTTCCCTGCTCCACAACCTTTGTGTTAAGCGTTTGAAAACTTCTGACTTCAGAGTCACTTAATTGTAATTCTGGAACTTCACTAGGTGAAAGGGCAATTTCCTTATTCCACAAGAACCCTGGCCCTGTGAACCAGTTAGACGAGATCAATTCATCCACAGTGAGACCCCTTGAGACATGATCCGCAGGATTATCCTTTGTTGGAACATATCTCCATTGCTGCGGCACAGTGCTTAAATGAATCCGTTGTACTCTATTAGCAACAAAAGTGTGGAATCGTCTGGCCTCATTATTAATATATCCCAGAACAACCTTGGAGTCGGTCCAGAAAAATTCGGTGATGTCAGTATATCAAAGCTCTTCTTTTAGGATTCTACTGACACTTACTGAAACAACTGCAGCTGTTAACTCCAACCTTGGGATAGTTGTAATCTTTATCGGGGACACGCGAGACTTTGCCATTGCAAGGGCAACATGAACATCTTCTCTTTCATTTTTCAATCTCAGATATGAGCACTGTCCATATCCACTAGTACTAGCATCTGAAAAATGATGCAGCTCTACTTCCTTCACCTTTCCAAACTCAGGAGGAGCATATTTGCGGGGAAGAATCACTTTCTTCAAGTTGCTCAAATCCCTTTTCCAACACTCCCACCTTGGCTGCAACTCAAGACTCAGTGTATCATCCCAGCCTATACCCTGTCTGCATACTTCCGGGAGTATCTTCTTTCCACGGAGGATGAATGGAGCTAAGAAGCCTAATGGGTCGTACAGTGATGCAATAGTAGATAAGATTCCGCGTCGAGTTACTGGCTGCTCCTTGAGACATACACCAAACTGAAAGCAGTCACGTTCCACATTCCACTGAATCCCCAGTGTTCGCTCTACCAAAGAGTCATCAAATAAAAGGTCAGATTCTCTTATATCATTAGCACGTTCTGAAGGAGGGATACTTTCCAAGACCGCTTTATCACTGGACACAAATTTGTGAAGTCTAAGACCACCAATAGCACAAAGTTCTCGGGCTTCTCGTGCAAGCTGAATTGCATCCTCTGTTGTCTGTACACTTGTAACACCATCATCTACATAAAAATTGTTAATTACAAAGTCAAAGCCCAAGGGATACTGATCTCTACTACCTTCAGCCAAATGCCTCAATCCATAATTCACACATCCTGGAGATGAAGACGCTCCAAAGAGATGAACTTTCATTCTGTATTCTTGAGGTTGTTCTTTCAAATCTCCATTTCTCCACCACAAGAATCGCAGAAAGTCTCTATCTGCCTTACACACATGGAACTGATGGAACATTTTCTCTACATCACATATTAAAGCAACAGGGTGTTGACGAAATCGGAGAAGAATACCCGTCAAATTGTTCATCAAATCAGGTCCTTGAAGGAGATAATCATTTAAGCTGATTCCATCATACCTCGCAGAACAATCAAAAACAACTCTCAATTTGTCTGGTTTCTTAGGGTGGTAAACACCGTGATGGGGAACATACCACTTGTTGCCTTCAATCTCAACATCTTGAACTTCTTCTGCCTCTCCCCTTTCAATCACATCTTCCATAAATTTCACATAATGCTCCCTATACCTTTGATCCTTTAATAATTTTCTCTTCAAATGATTAAGTCTCACAAGGGCAAGTTGTCTATTGTCTGGTAGCTTAGGTCTTTCTTTAAAGGGTAGAGGCATTTCATAGTGTCCAGTACAATTCTTCCTTATACCATCACTTAATTTATTCAAAAACGTGATGTCATCTTGAGATAAAGTTTTGTCGTCATCATTAACATCCTTAAAATCAGATTCCAAGACACGAATGGCATCTGCTGGAGTCAGTGGAGGAATTTCCTTAACAGAAAGTCTATGACAAATACCTGTGACACTAGAAGAGTCGGGGCAAGGTAATGAAGGTCCAACAATGCTCCAGCCTAGATCAGTTTTGACAGCATAGGGTTCATCATTACTTCCTAGGATCACTTGTCTTGGCGCCAATGCCCTGGCACAATTATATCCAATCAAAAGCCCAGCCTCACAGTCCTTCAAAGAGGGCATCTCATAAATAATTGCAGAAAGATGATTCCAAAGCTTAGCTGTTTCACATGTGGGTATGTGTGCCTGGTTAACTGGTATACAGTCTTTAGTATAGACAGGGGGGAGTTCAATATAATGGCGGCGCGCAGTAGCGCAGCGGCTTCTCGAGCTCCCGGTTTAACTAGTATTTTGCCGGTTCCACTGGCTATTGAGTGTACGTGTGCAAGGAAGTTTGTGCGGTATAATCCACTTGAACTCTGCAAAATTAACAGCATGTATGGAGCAAAACTATCACCGAATCTTAAGTCAGAGCTGGGTAGGATGGGACTACTGAGGACAACGGCATGGCAGTGCAACATACGCCGGCTCAGAGGCAAGAGGAAGCGGTGTGCTCGGAAGCAGAAGAGAGGCAAGCGAGCCGGCCTCCTGGCTAAGCTAAAGGCTAACAATAACAGACTGGTGATTCCGTCTCTTTTTTTAGCTAATGTTCGGGTGTTGGACAACAAAATGGATTTATTAAGGCTGCGAATTAATATGTACAAGGAGATGAGGAACTGCTGTGTGCTTTTATTGACGGAAACATGGCTAAATGACAACGTACCTGATTCTGTACTCCAGATCAGTGGCATGCTACTCCATCGGGCCGACCGGAGTCAGTTGTCGGGGAAGACTCGAGGAGGTGGACTTTGCGTGTATATCAACGAAGGTTGGTGCACTAACTGTTCCATTATTAGCACTCACTGCTCTGGAAATGTTGAATACATGACCATAAAATGCCGGCCGTATTATCTACCGCGAGAGCTCACAGCGGTGTTCATTATTGTTGTTTATATCCCCCCGAGCGCAAAAGCTAATGAGGCGCTAGCAGAACTACATGAAAACATAGTCTCTCTCCAAAACAAGTACCCGGATGCATTTTATGTGATTGCTGGAGATTTTAACCATGTAAATTTGACGGACATTACACCAAGGTTTTATCAACATGTTACTATTGCAACCCGGGGAAATAACACCCTCGATCGTGTGTACACAAACAGACGCGGAGCCTACAGATCACTCCCTCTTCCTAACCTTGGATTGTCTGATCATATCTCTGTTATGCTTGTTCCCTCCTACAGCCCTGCTGTGAAGACAATGAAACCAACACAAAAGTCAATTACAGTGTGGCCCAGTAATGCTGCCTCTGTGTTGCAACACTGCTTTGAAAGTACTGACTGGCAGGTTTTTAAGGAGGCAGCAACAGATGCTGGAGAGGTGGATCTGGACGAGTATGCATCCTCTGTCACCTGTTACATAAGCAAGTGTGTGGATGATGTTACTACCACTAAGACAATAACTATCCACCCTAACCAGAAGCCCTGGCTAACTGCTGAGGTCAGATCACTTCTGAGAGCACGAGATTCAGCATTCAGGAAGGGTGACACGGAGGCGCTTCGAGTGGCAAGGAGGAATTTGAATACTGGCATAAAAAGAGCCAAGGCTGATTATGCTCTCAAGATACAGGGTCATTTTTCTACCAACGACCCCCAGAGATTGTGGGCTGGCATAAAGAGCATCACTGATTATAAAAGAGGAGATATTGAATGCTCCAGAGATCCATCTCTTCCTGATGCTCTAAACACTTTCTATGCTCGTTTTGAGGTCTCTAATAACACTCCTAGCACTAGACTCACTGTTCCACCTGGTGAGCAGCCACCCAGTGTTACCACAGAAGATGTCAGGAGGGTCCTTCAGAGAGTCAAACCACGGAAAGCTGCAGGCCCAGATAACATCCCAGGCAGGGTTCTGAAAGACTGTGCATTTCAGCTCTCAGAGGTACTGACTGACATTTTTAATATCTCACTGTCAAAAGCAGTTGTACCCTCATGCTTTAAATCTGCTACTATTATTCCTGTTCCTAAGACTAACACCGTGTCATGTTTGAATGACTATCGCCCGGTAGCACTCACCCCAATAGTGATGAAGTGTTTTGAGCGGCTGGTCATGACTCAAATCAGTGAGAAAATTGATGGCAGCACTGACCAGAATCAGTACGCTTATCGAAAGAACAGGTCCACTGCAGATGCCGTCTCATCAGTCTTACATCTGGCTCTTACCCATCTGGACAGCAAAGACACCTATGTGAGATTGCTTTTTATGGATTTTAGTTCGGCTTTTAATACAATCATTCCACAGACATTGATACACAAACTGGAGATTTTAGGACTGAGTTACTCATTGTGCAACTGGGTACTGGACTTTTTAACAAACAGAAAACAGTCTGTAAAAATCCATAATAAATTTTCTTCCACCATTGTTCTTAACACCGGCTCACCACAGGGATGTGTCCTGAGCCCAATGTTGTACACACTGCTGACATATGATTGTTCAGCCAGACACCCGAGTAATCATGTTGTCAAGTTTGCAGATGATACTGTGGTGATGGGACTCATTTCTCAGAATGATGAGTCAGCCTATAGATCAGAGGTGGAACAAATGGTGGCCTGGTGCAAGGACAACAACCTATGGATTAACGTGGAAAAGACTAAAGAAATTATTGTGGACTTTAGAAAAACAAATAGGAGGCACACCCCTCCCATTTGTATTGAGGGATCTGAGGTGAAAGTTGTCTCCAGCTACAAATATCTAGGAGTACATATCAACGATGACTTAAAGTGGAAATCCAACTGTAATAGTCTGGTAAAAAAGGCTCATCAAAGGCTGTATTTTCTGAGGAGGCTTAAAAAGGCTGGCTTGGGAACTACAGTTCTCACATCTTTTTATAGGTGTGTGGTGGAGAGCATCCTAACCTCTTGTATAACAGTGTGGTATGGAAACTGCTCTGTAACAGAGAGGAAGGCCCTACAGCGTGTGGTTAAGACGGCAGAGAAAGTCATCGGTTGTAGTCTCCCTGCAATTGGAGATATATACATCAACAGATGCAAGACTAGGGCTGCAAGTATATTGAAAGACTTCTTTCACCCTGCCAATAGACTATTTGACCCTCTTCCTTCAGGTAGGAGGCTGCGCAGCATCAGAGCTAGGACATCAAGGTTAAAAAACAGTTTCTATCCAGAAGCCGTGAGACTTTTTAATATTGACAACTACAGAATTGATGAACTGAACTTGCTGTCCTAAATTAGATTGCACTAACTTTATTACTATGCTGCTAATTTTTAAGGGTTTTTAGTGTGTGGAGAGACTGTACCCATATATTAACATGGGCTTGTATTATTTGTTATTGTATCTATTGTATTTATTGATGAGCGAGTAGTTAGTTATTTATTGTGAATGGTTTTAACCGGGCCTCAGTGTCTAATTTCGTTCCAGCTCATGTACATGTTTTGGAATGACAATAAAATCCTTTACCTTTACCTTACCTTTACCTTATAAGTGGCAGAGCTGTAACCTCTTACACGAAGTCCTGAAATCCTTTCACTCTTCACTATGGTATCCTTTCCAGACATGGTAGTCAATTTTAACCTTACAGGAGATTTATCTACCTGCAGGACATTACTTACTTCTTGATCAATAAAGGTTGTATCGCTTTGTGAATCAAGCAAGGCATAAACTAATTTTTCTGTACTCACATCTTTGCTTGATGATACCCATACTGGTACAACCATTGATGTATAGGATGATCCCTTTCCAGACACACTTAAGGACACAGCAGCTGTCGAGTCATCAGACCTTGAATCAGATGATGTTACAGGGACTGACCGTTCTCCTTTGATGTAATTGTCATCATGAAAGCAAGTAGGATGTTTCCCTTTGCATGTGTTACAGAAAAGACGATGGCGACAATCTCTAACCCTATGTCCAATCTTCAGGCATCCATAACAAATATTATTTTCCTTCACATATTCCCGCCGTTCTACTAGTGTCTTGGCCATCAGTTTGGAACAGTCGCAAAGCTGATGTTTAGGATCTTGACAAAACACACAGGGAGGTTTAGTATTTTTCTTTATACTCCTTTGTCTATCATGCCCCATGTCAGTTTGAGTATTAAGGACATTAACCTTATTTCCTTTAGACTCTCTAAAATTTCGTTTCTCAACAGATACTAAACTGAGAGCATAAGATGACGTGACCGGATTACAACCAATCTCTGCCTCTAATGAAACAAATGCTGCAAAGGCCTTAAAGTCGGGGAAATCCTTATGGTCTCTCAAGGTTTGTGTAACCTGTCGATTCCAACGTGAAGCAGCCCATTCAGGAAGTTTTTGAACTAACCTTTGGTTTTCCTCGCAGTCATTTAAAATTTGTAGATTTGCAACATGAACCATGGCATCTTTACATGCATTCAGAAAATCTGAAAACTCTCGGAGTCCAACAGCATCCCTTGGCTGAATTTTAGGCCAGTTTGCAAGCTTCTGTCGAAAGGCACGTTGTATCACAAATGGTTGACCATACCTTTGATCTAATCTGCTCCAGGCATCCGTATATGCTTCGTTGTCACTCCTGTAGAAGGTGCCATTCAAGGCTTTGCGTGCCGATCCACCCACATACCTTTTCAGATAATAAAGTTTGTCAGCAGCAGATATACTCTTTCGATCAATCAGTGACATAAAGGAAGCCTTCCACTCAACATACTGAATGGGATCACCATTAAATACAAAAGGCTCTGGAGCTGGCAGTCTGTTCAAATTTATACTATCTTGCATGGCTTGAATAAGCGAAGGCAGTTCATTTTGAGATGAGGAAATTAATTTATTTGCAGGTTGGCTAGAAGAAATCTGAGGCAAGCAATGCTGTTCTCCAACAATGTAGTTGGTTGCAGGATTTGTGTCAACTTCTTGCACTGCCATCCGATTATAGGCCTCAAACCTAGCTTGTGCTACTCTTAAATCCTTTTCTGCCTGTAACTTCTCCAATTCACGTTTTTGCACATTCAAGTCTCTCTCTTGTTTGTCTCTTAATTCTTGAATCTTCTCCTTCTGTTTATTTTCCTCCATTAGTATATTATACTCAACTTCCTTTGCAGCCAGCTCTGCAGCTGCTTCAGCTTGTTTTGAAGTTCCAAGTGAAGATACAGTATGATGACTTAATGGAGTAGTAGACCTATGACTAATTCGGGTGACAGTGGAGCCATAGATAGAACGAGCATAACTAGATTCAAGTAATTCCCTTAAGCGATGTTTTGCTTGTTCTGAATCAAACTCATCAGTGCCTGATATTCTTTCATAGGCGACCTTAATTATATCTGTTGTCACTGCCTCACAAGCATCGATACGTCGTCTCAATTCAGTAGATGGTGTAACATGGTCTCTAACTTCAACATAGAGCTGCATAACATTCTCCTTTCCCTCTTCCAGAATATCAATAAGAGATGCTATCTGGCTCTCAGTGATATCAGATTTGAGTTGATCTCTAGCCTTACGTGCTAACATTTTCCATTTTTCATACATGGAAAGAAGCTTTCTTTCCTTCCTTTGAATTTCTTCCTTTTGTAATGCAAGCATTTTTGGAGTTAGATTACGTGGACGAACAGAACGTCGGGGAGCTTGAGATTCTTCTAAAGTTTCTTGAAGTTTACACTTAAGTTCACTCAAAATCTGTTCTTTAGCCTCAATGGTCTCTATTATCTGTTCTCGCTCTAAACTACCTGCTGATGTTTGATACTCATTGTTAAGGGTTTCAATATCGTGTTGGAGAATATTAACCTGCCTTTCACCTTCTACCTTATCAAAAGAAGAATTTAACTCTGTCATTTTAAAATGAACTAATTAACACAACTATAAAATATGTCCAGTACTATTATAAGGTGATTTCAATTCCCAAACAGCATAAATGACGGTCTCAAACATTAGAAACAACAATATAAAAATATCCCTTTTTGAATAAACATTTCTTAAAACAAAAATATATTATCTTCAAAACAACAAACGATTTGACAATCTCTTTCAGGGTCACTATAAAAATGTTCAAACCCTTTTCTTTTTAACCTTGAAGGGAAGGTCTTGTAACGGTCAAGTGTTTCACCTTGCTATCCGTTTGCTGTTGTAAATGTGTGTCGAAGAATAAACGTCACCTGAAGAACACAGCCTTTCACAATCCGTAGTGTGTCGATTAATCCTCCGTTTCAACCGTTGTGATTCATAAACGAAACTCGTTCAACCATCAGAAATCGATCCTCTGCACGTGAACACTCACTCCTTAAAGACCCGTCAACGTGGACACCGGTCATCAATGCAGCAGGCTTCGACGACGAATGGATAAGTTCTTACTGTTGCTACCCCACTGAAATGATGGTCTTTGCTCCTTAACTGATGTTTCCAAAAATGTTTAATACGTTGACATTCAAGTAGACACCGTAAGAACTACAAACAAAAACAAACAATACATAAGCCAAATACAAAACCTATCATCACATTATTCATCATACAATGTACAAAATCAATTACCTTATTTCCCTTTTCAGTGAGACGCACAAGTACAATAAAAGGAAGAGAAAGACGTCAAACTGCAGGCTGCGTCCTTCACAAAGCACACACACACACACACACACACACAAACAGCGGAAATGTGTCGCTCTTTATACAGGTCCGATTTGCGCATTAAGTGAATTTCATAATAAAAGTCCTTTAACTGCTCTGTACAAAAAAAGGGTCAATGCAATACAGACTTCATATCTGGTTAACAAATTGCCAGTCCGTTACAGTATAGTCCCACCCTTGACACAAAATGACAGCTTTCTGTGTAAGGCATCTGAAATTCAAATGCCTTTCAATTGCGTTTGGACTGTCACAATGTATGCGTCCACATGTGGAAAAATGCAATTAAATATACAATTTGCAATTCCTTTTGAATATTGGTCCCGAATATCCTTACCTGTCCTTTAATTATGATCAATGCCTGAGAGATCTGCTGGCATTTTTAAATCGCCACGACAGTTGGATGGGGTTTTGTGTACTCTGCTCAGTTAAAGAATTCCATGTTTGTTCCAACCTATAAAATAAAGTAAAAGAAAATGCAAAGTGTTTTAATTTGTTAACTGTTAATAACAGTGATTCAGTTCAATTAACTGTGTGAAGTTCATCATGAAATTGAGTCCATCATGTTTATGAGTTAAATTCACCTATGAGTTGGTCTACAGAAGCAGAATATGCTCTAGTGGTTGGCTGAAAGGTGTGCTTTCAAACTGTCTAATCAATGGGATGTTCCAGTCATAAAATCACAGTTTTATGTTAATATGCTGGGCTGGCTATATCAAACACACACAGTCACTGGCACAGATAAGGGAGATCACACTGAATGCGCGCACACAGACATTTCTATGACAAGTCATGCAGGTACTGGGTTACTCCCCAGCTTTAAAACAGTCCATATACACTTATAGGTGTACCAAAGTGTTAAGGACAAGTCAAAAACACGATCTGGAAAATGGGTATATGAAGTTTACGCTCATAAATTATGTAATCTGAACATAAAGTTACATAAAGTGCAGCTTTATGCACGAAATAAAAATGTATGTGCGTTTAAGTTAAGTGATGGTTAACGTTAGTTGATTATAACAGACAAACAATTATGTAAAATGTATAATAAACATGAACTTACCGTTAGATGCCTCAATAAGACTGCACTCGAAGAGTTTTTCTCTCACAAGTGTATCCATGTGCTTTTCTGAAAGGAAAAAACAACATTTTGAATTATAACTTGTATGTAAAAAGTCTTTATAAACCACACAAGCATTAAATCATTACTAACTCACTAACTCGGCCTACGTCCGCTGTGCGTGCGCGCACTTTGAAATGCCCTGAGACGTCGATTCTTTTCCGGGAATCACTTTGTTCGAGAATTACTGAACCGGTTTATTTGAACCCATGTCGATATGGACAACTGCAGGCGTTTACATTAGAGCAGATAGTCGTATTCACTTATTTGAACTCATTTGACTCACTTAAATGTTAAATGAGCTTTTCAGTGTCACAAACTAATTTTTCCTCTATTTTCACAGGTATTCGCATATTTCAGCCATCCATCACTGTCTGAAACTTAATAAAACTGTATTAATCTGTCGTCTTAGATACCTTAGCACGATTATGTGAGTAACGTTACGTAGGTTGCCCGTTTGAGGTAAACTGTTCATCATTTAATGTAAATAATGTTGGCCTATAGAAGTTTAACTAATGTTGCCGCAAAAAAAGTTATAATTCTGCCAATTTAAATTAATTATTAAAGAAAACATTAAATAAACTTACCTTAAACCCGTTGAAAGCCGTGGCTGATGTCACTGGGTGACTAATCCGGGCGGAACTGTAGTGTGGGAAATATTTCCGCCCGGACCAATTTAAGTGAAACATAAGTTCTGTTCCGGTTGGCCCAAGGTGGGGAAATTATCCAAAATACATGTCAGGTGTGGGAAGAGGACGTGTTGGATACCGATTGGAGGATCGGGAAGGATGCAGTGATATAAAAGGGGCTGGTTTATGAACAGGAGTAGGTTTTTGTTCTGCTGTTGTTTTCACGGGATACGGAAGTGGCTGGTGTGGCGTGGATGTTGCGATTTACGGGCTGCAACGGAGAATCCAAGGAAAATGGATATTGGAAGTGCGGAGGAAGTTAAGTGATCGACCTTTTGTATATTGTGTTTACCTCTTATTGTGGATTGAGTTGAAGGAGCGATCCTACGTTTGGAAGGCCCCTGAGTGAAGGAGATCATTGAATTCGTGTTGGGAGAGGACAACACTGTGCACTGGTGGGTGAAGACTTTACGAACATTTCTTGTACATTGTGGAGAGTGAATGACGGATGTGGAGGGAGACTAACCGCCTTTAAGAAAGGATTCCGACTGCATATCTCTCCGTAGCAGTGGAAAATCCCCCCCCCCCTCTTGTGTTGATCTGATAATCCTCAGTGCTTGTGTGTTTACTCAGTGTTGATAGTAGTGCCTTGCGTTGGAGATCGCTGGGAAAGACGGAGAGACTCCGGTGTACGATATATCTGCCTGCTGTGGTCTGCCCTCCTGCCTTTGTCCATCTGACCCGCCCTGTCAGGACTCTGAGCCCGAAACGGGAATACACCACCGATCTTCTTTCACTGAGTGTGTGGAGTGTGGTGAGTGCTGCTATATTGAAGTGTACACACGAGAAGAATTGTAGTGCCTTTGTGGTGTGTGGTGTTTGTCCGTGGTTGTGTCCCTGGTCGTAGGAAGAGGCCTGACGGAGAGGAGTAGTGTATTGGTGGCAACCACAGTCTTTACCTTAAGTAAGCTGGAGCTCGGACGTGTTGGAGGCGCCTCTGGAGGAGGTTGGATGTCGTTGCCCACGCAGCAATCCCTGTAAGCTTTTAAATCAAAGCCTTATCCTTTTTTTTATCCATGTGACGTTGTGTCCTTGGCCCTGTCGGCAACCACCGGCCTTGTGCGTGTCGTCTGTGCTGTTTATTTGACGAGGGAAGCGAAGGACAACAGCCGATCCTCCCCCGTGTGCCCCCTTGTCAAGCTGGGCAGGAAGCCCAGTATTGTTTGCAGTTTCATCTGTAAGGCCCACCAGCCGTCAGCCATCGACTAAACCCGTATCTGCTTGGAATACAGACCTCTGAATATCTTCAGTGGTGAGTAGCGCATTAACAGCCCAGCCCTGTGAATACCCACCTGTGTATGGAACACTGTACTTACATTGAGAGCTAGAACCCCTGCACGCTAACAGCTCAGCCCTGTGAATACTCACCTGTGTATTGAACACTGTACTTACTTGAGAGCTAGAACCCCTGCACGCTAACAGCTCAGCCCTGTGAATACCCACCTGTGTATGGAACACTGTACTTACATTGAGAGCTAGAACCCCTGCACGCTAACAGCTCAGCCCTGTGAATACTTACCTGTGTATCGAACACTGTACTTACCTGAGAGCTAGAACCCCTGCACGCTAACAGCCCAGCCCTGTGAATACCCACCTGTGTATCGAACACTGTATTTACCTGAGAGCTAGAACCCCTGTACATTAACAGCCCAGCCCTGTGAATACTTACCTGTGTATTGAACGCTGTACTTACCTGAGAGCTAGAACCTCTGCACATTAACAGCCCAGCCCTGTGAATATCCACCTGTGTATTGAACACTGTACTTCCCTGAGAGCTAGAACCTCTGCACGCCGACAGCCCAGCCCTGTGAATACTTACCTGTGTATTGAACGCTGTACTTACCTAAGAGCAAGAACCTCTTCACATTAACAAGCCCAGCCCTGTGAATACCCACCTGTGTATTGAACACTGTACTTACTTGAGAGCTAGAACCCCTGCACGCTAACAGCCCAGCCCTTTGAATACTACCTGTGTATGGAACACTGTACTTACTTGAGAGCTAGAACCCCTGCACGCTAACAGCTTAGCCCTGTGAATACTCACCTGTGTATTGAACTCTGTATTTACCTGAGAGCTAGAACCCCTGCACGGTAACTGCCTAGCTCTTGCTTTAAACTTACCTGGAGTGGAGTCGGCGGGAAATTAAGGGCTGAAGTGGAGTGTTGTCGAGGAAGGGCTGAAGAGGAGTGTTCTTGAGACTGGAATCCGTATTTGTGGATAAAGAATAGTTCGAGTCATCATAGTTTTAAAGTTTCCTTACCCCTTTCCCCAAACTTTTAAATAAATAAAATTGTTAAATTTTAATCTTGGTTGTCCGTCCATTCATTGGGGTAGTTGTGGGACCTCCTCGAGGTGGAAGTTAGAGGGAGGAGCGAGACCCGTTAAATTGGTGGTCCGCTCTGGCCTGTGACAGATTTTGGCGTAGTCGGCAGGGTTCCACCTCGAGTTGAGCGACCGCGGCTCCCCAATGGCGGACGAGGCAGTGCCTGAGGCCCCACCCCGAGTCATGCCCATTTTCTTGGGAGCCCCCTGGGCACCGAAGTATGGAGGGCCGGGATCTGAGATACGGCTGTCGGAATGGAAAGCCCAGGTCGAATATCTGGCTGGGATTCAAGGATTGAGCGCCCCCCAGAAACTGCAGTTTGTGATAAATTCCCTAGAGGGGGAGGCCCAACGGGAAGTCCAGGCTGCCCCAGAGACAGTCCGAGCTACTGCACAAGATGTGTTGGACTTCCTCACAGGAATATATGGGGATGCAACCCCAGTAGCGGTCCTTCGGGCCCAGTTTTTCAATTGCAAGCAAGGGCAGCAACAATCCTTAAGGGCCTTCACACTAAGGTTGCGGGAGCAGTTCATCAGGCTGCGAGGTAAGCGGGACCATGGCTTGGGAGAGGGGGAGACTCTCTTACGAGACCAGTTCCTGTTGGGGCTGCGAGAGGGCCCAGTTCGTCAGAGTCTACGTGTTCAATTTTGTAGAGACCCAGCTATGACGTTTGAAGACCTGAGAGCCGAGGCTCTGGCCCTAGAAGCGGATCAGGTGGGAGTGGTGGATTCCCCAGTGTGTGCGGCAGTGAGTGGAGAAGTGGCAGCTGCCTCTGGAACAGGGGATTGGAAACAGGCCTTACGTTCTGAGCTCTTGAAGGATGTCCGAGAGCAGATGGCAGAGTTATCTAAAACCCTCCTAGAAGAGATGCGACGAGGCCCCCAACGCTTACCACCAATGTCACGGGTGCGGTCGCATTCCGAGGGAAGACGAGGTCTGGAGAGACGTCCAGTACGGGAAGCCCGGGCCCGTTTTCAGTGGGACGAACAGGGACGCCCCATTTGTAATCGGTGTGGTGAGCCAGGGCATTATAGTCGCCAATGCGGCTCTCGACGGGGTTCCGAAGGGGATTTTTAGGTCGGCCGGCCACTGTGGGTCAAGTGGCTGGGACCTCTGTGAGTGACCCAAATTGGATGAGCGCCCCCAGGAATCAGCTGATCGGGCATAGCCCAGTGGTAGAGGTACGGATCCGTGGGGTGAAGATACGATGTCTGGTAGACACTGGGTCTCAAGTCACCTTAGTCTCAGAGAGCCTGTCCAAGGAGCTGTTTCAGGGTAGCCAGGTACAAGGAACAGAAGCACCCTGGCTGACCTTACGGGGGGCTAATGGACTGGAGATCCCCTATGTCGGATATCTAGTTACAGATTTGGAGATTAATGGAATCACTGTGCCCCAGAAGGGGGTCGTTATTGTCCGAGATCATTGCCTAGGAATCCAAAAAGCCCTGTTGGGGATGAACGTAATTGCAGACTGCTGGGAGGAGTTGTTTCAGGCTAGGCCTAAGAAGACCCTACCACCGGCAGAAAGACAAGAATGGGAAAGGATAGAGGCCGATTGTCGTCGGGTACACATGGCCAAGGCACGGGGGAGTCAAGAAGGTATCGGGCGGGTTGCCTGCCGATACGCAGTATCTATACCGGCAAGGAGTGAGGCCATTGTCTTGGCAAGAGTACCATCGCACGAGTGCGGGTCGTCAGGCTGGGTGCTGGTCGAGCCCCATATGGACTGCCAGAGTGTAGCAGTGGCCCATGGATTGGCAGTGGTTCGCCGAGGCCGAGTCCCGGTGAAGATACGGAACGAGAACCCTTACCCTGTCAATTTACATCGTCACCAGCGGTTGGTCCTGGTGACCATGGTGGATGCCCACCAGGTGCGAGAGGGCCGGGAAGTCAGCTTCCGGCAGGTGTGTCCTACGGTCGTAGAAGTGACCTTGGCTCAGGTGGACTCATCCCTGGAACAGCTCGGAAATGAGGTGCCTGTTCACCTGACCAGAGAGTCCCTGCAGGGAGAAGGGCTAGAGGAAAGCCAGAGTAAACAATTGCAGGATCTCCTTACCAAGTGGCAACATGTGTTCTCCAGACATGATGAGGACTATGGCTGTACCGGTGTAGTGAAACATCAGCTCCCCACTGGCGATGCCCTGCCTAGTCGTGAGAGATACCGTCCAGTACCACCCACTCTGTATTCGGAGGTTCGTACTCTGCTGCAGGGAATGTTGGACAAGGGGATTGTCCGGGAGAGCAGTAGCCCATGGGCGGCCCTGATTGTCCTCGTCCAGAAGAAGACGGGAGCTTGGAGATTTTGTGTAGACTATCGGAAATTAAATCAAGTCACAAAGAAAGATGCTTTTCCACTGCCGCGGATAGAGGACTCTCTTGCCAGCCTGACACGGTCTGTATGGTACTCCACTTTGGATCTTGCGAGTGGGTATTGGCAAGTCCAGGTCGAGGGGGTCGACCGAGAGAAGACTGCTTTCACCACTCCCTTTGGGCTTTTTGAGTGGGACCGTATGCCCTTTGGCCTATGTAATGCACCGGCCACGTTCCAACGGCTGATGCAGCGGTGTCTGGGTGGCCAGTTGGTGGACTCTACGCTGGTATATCTAGATGATGTCATCGTCTATTCCCCAGATTTTGAGTCCCATCTGCGACATCTGGAGGATGTGTTCCGGGCCATGGAGCAGTATGGGTTGAAGCTGCAGCCAGAGAAGTGCCACCTGTTGAGGAAGGAGGTGAAGTTTCTGGGCCATTGTGTGAGTGCCTCGGGGGTCTCGGTGGATCCCGAGAAGGTGGCGGCTGTGCAGGGCTGGGAGGCACCGAAAACCGTGAGGCAAGTTCGGTCCTTTTTGGGCTTCGTCGGATACTATCGGCGATTCATCAAGGATTTTTCAAAAATTGCCAAACCCTTGAATCAGCTGTTGGCAGGGACTGGGCGTCCTCGCGGCCGTGGGTCTCCCTCCATCGCTTGGAGCCCGGTGTGTGAATCGGCGTTTCAAAGGCTGAAGCAAGAGCTGCTCCAGGCTCCAATCTTGGGCTATGCGGATTATTCACAACCTTTCATCTTGTACACAGACGCCAGTAACCTCGGGCTTGGGGCGGTGTTAGCTCAGCAGCAGCAAGGGGTAGAGCGAGTGATCGCCTATGCTAGCCGAAGCCTCCACCCGGCAGAGAGGAATGATTCGAATTACAGTTCATTTAAGCTGGAGTTGCTGGCTTTGAAGTGGGCCCTGAGTGAAAAATTCAAAGATTACTTATGGGGTGCTAAAGTACAGGTGATAACAGATAACAACCCCTTGGTCCACTTACAGACGGCAAAGCTGGGGGCAGTGGAGCAAAGATGGGTGGCCCAGCTGGCCAACTTCGACTACCAGATCCAATATCGGCCAGGCCGAGAGCACACAAATGCCGACGTCTTGTCCAGACTCCCGGAGGCACATCAGATGGAGAGTGAACGAGAGTTACCGATAGGCCCGGAGGAAGGGCTGACAGTGGGGGTTGTAGAGGTACCGGGGGCTCCGCAGGAGGCTGTGCCAGTGAGTTGGGGCTGGGACCCGCAACGATGGAGGGAGCGTCAAGAGGAGGACCAGGATTTGAGAATGCTAGGTCATTGGTTAAGACGGAGGAGGGGGCCAACGAAGGTGGAATGGCGAGCCCAGACTCACAAGGTGAGGAAGTTGTTGGGGCAGTGGGCACGCCTTGGCTTGAGAGATGGGGTGATGTGCAGGACGATTAAAGACCCGAAGTCGGGAGAGGAGTTCCGCCAGGTGTTGGTGCCAGGGGGCCAGGTGCAGGCTTTGTTAGAGGCCTACCATACACAATTGGGGCATCAGGGGAATGAGAGGACGTTGTCGCTTCTGCGGCGACATTTCTACTGGCCCGGGATGGAGGCCGCTGTGAGTTTGTTCATTCAAGCATGCCCTCGATGTACCCTGTTTAAGGCTCGGAAGGAGGTGAAGGCCCCGATGGTTCCGATACAGGCCAGGGCCCCGTTGCATATCCTGGCCATGGATTATCTAACCTTGGGCAGGCCCATGGACCGCTACCAAAACATCTTGGTGGTCACCGACCTGTTTACCAAGTATGCTTGGGCCATCCCGACTTTGGATCAGACAGCCAACGTGACCGCCACCGCTTTATGGAGGGCAGTGATTCAGCCTTTCGGATGCCCAGAATTCTTGCACAGTGACCAGGGGCCGAACTTTGAGTCCAGAGTGATCAGGGAGTTGTGTCGGGTGTATGGATGTACTAAGACCCATACTACCCCCTACCATCCCCAAGGGAATGGGTGCTGCGAACGCTTCAACCAGACTCTGTTGAGCCTACTGGGTACGCTGGACCAGGAACATCAGAACGATTGAGTGAGTAACCTTCCTGCACTGGTCCAGGCCTATAACAACAGCGTCCACAGCACTACGGGGTACGCTCCGACCTACCTGATGTTCGGGAGACATGTGCGGTTGCCGACAGACTTGGTATTGGGGGTGGCCACGTTGGAAGAGACCTTGAGTTTGACCGAGTGGGTAAGATGCCACCACCAGCGCCTTCACTCTGCCTATGAGCAAGTCTCGGGGAGGATAAATGCTGCCGCAATTAAGAACAAACAGATATATGATCGGACGGCCAGAGAAGCCCCGTTGTTACCAGGAGAGAGAGTGCTGGTACGGGACAACCGGCGACAGGGGAAAGGGAAGTTGAGTGATCGTTGGGAGTCTGTTCCATATGTGGTGCAGCACCAGCAGCGGCTGGGGCAGCCGGTCTATGTACTTCGACCTGAGGGGAAGGCTGGACCAGAACGGGTATTACATCGCAACTTGATTCGGCCATGCCCGAACTACCCTAGACCTCCCCTAGAGGCATTACCAGCTCCGACTGTGTGCGCTCCGCCGTTGCAAGCATGGGCCATAGTTCCGAGGCTCCCAGAGGCTGAACCAAGGGGACTGGACCCCGGATCACCACCTAGACGGTCCCAACGAGAGAACCAAGGACGGCCCCCCGAGAGGTATGGGGATTGGGTTGAACAACCACGTTCTAGGGACTAGAACGATTTGGCGGGGGAGGATGTCACTGGGTGACTAATCCGGGCGGAACTGTAGTGTGGGAAATATTTCCGCCCGGACCAATTTAAGTGAAACATAAGTTCTGTTCCGGTTGGCCCAAGGTGGGGAAATTATCCAAAATACATGTCAGGTGTGGGAAGAGGACGTGTTGGATACCGATTGGAGGATCGGGAAGGATGCAGTGATATAAAAGGGGCTGGTTTATGAACAGGAGTAGGTTTTTGTTCTGCTGTTGTTTTCACGGGATACGGAAGTGGCTGGTGTGGCGTGGATGTTGTGATTTACGGGCTGCAACGGAGAATCCAAGGAAAATGGATATTGGAAGTGCGGAGGAAGTTAAGTGATCGACCTTTTGTATATTGTGTTTACCTCTTATTGTGGATTGAGTTGAAGGAGCGATCCTACGTTTGGAAGGCCCCTGAGTGAAGGAGATCATTGAATTCGTGTTGGGAGAGGACAACACTGTGCACTGGTGGGTGAAGACTTTACGAACATTTCTTGTACATTGTGGAGAGTGAATGACGGATGTGGAGGGAGACTAACCGCCTTTAAGAAAGGATTCCGACTGCATATCTCTCCGTAGCAGTGGAAAATCCCCCCCCCCCCTCTTGTGTTGATCTGATAATCCTCAGTGCTTGTGTGTTTACTCAGTGTTGATAGTAGTGCCTTGCGTTGGAGATCGCTGGGAAAGACGGAGAGACTGCGGTGTACGATATATCTGCCTGCTGTGGTCTGCCCTCCTGCCTTTGTCCATCTGACCCGCCCTGTCAGGACTCTGAGCCCGAAACGGGAATACACCACCGATCTTCTTTCACTGAGTGTGTGGAGTGTGGTGAGTGCTGCTATATTGAAGTGTACACACGAAAAGAATTGTAGTGCCTTTGTGGTGTGTGGTGTTTGTCCGTGGTTGTGTCCCTGGTCGTAGGAAGAGGCCTGACGGAGAGGAGTAGTGTATTGGTGGCAACCACAGTCTTTACCTTAAGTAAGCTGGAGCTCGGACGTGTTGGAGGCGCCTCTGGAGGAGGTTGGATGTCGTTGCCCACGCAGCAATCCCTGTAAGCTTTTAAATCAAAGCCTTATCCTTTTTTTTTATCCATGTGACGTTGTGTCCTTGGCCCTGTCGGCAACCACCGGCCTTGTGCATGTCGTCTGTGCTGTTTATTTGACGAGGGAAGCGAAGGACAACAGCCGATCCTCCCCCGTGTGCCCCCTTGTCAAGCTGGGCGGGAAGCCCAGTATTGTTTGCAGTTTCATCTGTAAGGCCCACCAGCCGTCAGTCATCGACTAAACCCGTATCTGCTTGGAATACAGACCTCTGAATATCTTCAGTGGTGAGTAGCGCATTAACAGCCCAGCCCTGTGAATACCCACCTGTGTATGGAACACTGTACTTACATTGAGAGCTAGAACCCCTGCACGCTAACAGCTCAGTCCTGTGAATACTCACCTGTGTATTGAACACTGTACTTACTTGAGAGCTAGAACCCCTGCACGCTAACAGCTCAGCCCTGTGAATACCCACCTGTGTATGGAACACTGTACTTACATTGAGAGCTAGAACCCCTGCACGCTAACAGCTCAGCCCTGTGAATACTTACCTGTGTATCGAACACTGTACTTACCTGAGAGCTAGAACCCCTGCACGCTAACAGCCCAGCCCTGTGAATACCCACCTGTGTATCGAACACTGTATTTACCTGAGAGCTAGAACCCCTGTACATTAACAGCCCAGCCCTGTGAATATCCACCTGTCTATTGAACACTGTACTTCCCTGAGAGCTAGAACCTCTGCACGCCGACAGCCCAGCCCTGTGAATACTTACCTGTGTATTGAACGCTGTACTTACCTAAGAGCAAGAACCTCTTCACATTAACAAGCCCAGCCCTGTGAATACCCACCTGTGTATTGAACACTGTACTTACTTGAGAGCTAGAACCCCTGCACGCTAACAGCCCAGCCCTTTGAATACTACCTGTGTATGGAACACTGTACTTACTTGAGAGCTAGAACCCCTGCACGCTAACAGCTTAGCCCTGTGAATACTCACCTGTGTATTGAACTCTGTATTTACCTGAGAGCTAGAACCCCTGCACGGTAACTGCCTAGCTCTTGCTTTAAACTTACCTGGAGTGGAGTCGGTGGGAAATTAAGGGCTGAAGTGGAGTGTTGTCGAGGAAGGGCTGAAGAGGAGTGTTCATGAGACTGGAATCCGTATTTGTGGATAAAGAATAGTTCGAGTCATCATAGTTTTAAAGTTTCCTTACCCCTTTCCCCAAACTTTTAAATAAATAAAATTGTTAAATTTTAATCTTGGTTGTCCGTCCATTCATTGGGGTAGTTGTGGGACCTCCTCGAGGTGGAAGTTAGAGGGAGGAGCGAGACCCGTTAAATTGGTGGTCCGCTCTGGCCTGTGACACTTTGCCCCGTTGTTCTTCCAAAATGACAGTTGGGGAGCGATCTTCAAGGCGCGTTAAATAACCCCAGCGCTGACCTGAAACAACCCAGCGACGCAACCCAGCAGGTTTAACCCAACACGTGGTAAATTTGAAACTACCCAAAAGTGTTTAAAAAGAAATAAAATAACCAAACAAAATGACCCAACCGTTTCTAGAGTGTATATTCATCGATGGTAACTTATTTAACTATGATCAGCGCAGCATTTTATACGTGCAGATACATTTAATATATATAGAAAACTCATTCTAATTCATTCCCACTCTTCTTCGGTGGTAACTTAACCCAGCTCCGTGCTTCCTGTAATGAGAGCTGTCAATCAAGGTACAAGGATGTCCCTGTGTGAAAGTGACCAATCATAAGAGGGTCAGTGCCCCATGCGCGTAATTTGCAGGGGGGTTAGGGGGGTCATGACCCCCCCAAAAATCAGATCCAACTAATATAACCCCCTCAATATCATCAAACCATTCAGATTAAAATAATATGAAATATTCAGAATAAATACTTTTGTTCGTTTTCTTTATTAATTTCATTTGCCAGCAAGAAAGATAGTATCATATTTTAAATAATCTGTAACGTACCCCCCGCCCTCCGCACCGACTACTTGGTATTATTCAACCGGCTTTCTCTAACGTTACCAAGTTTGTTCACTATTTTGCGCAGTCCCTGGGATGAATGGGTGGAAAAAGCTGACGGAAAGATGAAAAGGACACTGAAAGGCAGCCAGACAACAATTTTTCATTGTTTGTCGACACCTGCCAAAAAAAAAAAAAAGAAAGAAAATCCTGACCAAACACTAAATTGGCTGTTAAGTTAGCTGAGCGTTTCTCAAAGTGTGGGGAGTAGATACATGACAAACATGTTTTGTGCCCATCGTTTAATTACTTTATTTATTGACCATACACTCAAAACAAAACAAAGACACATTTAAATGTAAGCCTTACTTAAACTTTTCACACGTAAGTTTAAAAGTTTTTCAAGGCGACCGTTATTGATCGTAGTATTGCTTTATGGTTCCCATGGAGACGATTCATTCATTTCTTGTCAGCTTTGATGACTGATGATCTGCTTTTATTTGCTTTTTTATTCTAATTTCACAAATTTGTTAGCTATAGCAGGATATATCTGATATTCCGATTGTCAAATATGTGCAAGTGGATGTGTTTTGTTGTTCAAACACCTTTATAATGATCGCGTTAATTGAGTTGTATGCGCAACGTATTTTAGGTATCTATCTTATTAAAATACCTAAAAAATTACGTAACGTTAAATTATTATTAGGAATTTACCACCTCCGGTTCAATTTGAGATGATTATAATATATTATAATTATAATTATATATATATATATAATTAGAGCGGCTAAAAAGAACTACGCTAAAAAGTTGGAAGACCAGTTTTCTTCCAATGACTCGGCCCTCAGTCCTCTCCAAACTGAAGTTATCACAAACTACAAGACACCATCCCCTTGCACTGAGGCTAATCAACGGCTTGCTAACGACCTGAATGAGTTTTATTGCAGATTTGAAACCCCCAACACCCATTCTGACCATCTCCCTGCACAACCATTAACACCTCCTGCAATCCCCCGTTCCACACCTACTGCTCTTCAAATCTGTGAAGATGATGTGCGCCAGGTCTTCAAGAAGAACAAAAGAAGAAAAGCACCAGGCCCAGATGGTGTTACACCAGCCTGTCTGAAAATCTGTGCTGACCAGCTGGCCCCCATCTTTTCACAGATCTTCAACAGATCCCTGGAGTTGTGTGAAGTACCTTCCTGCTTCAAACGCTCCACCATCATCCCCATCCCAAAGAAACCCAAGATAACAGGACTTAACGACTACAGACCTGTGGCTCTAACGTCTGTCGTCATGAAGTCGTTTGAAAAACTGGTTCTGGGTTATCTGAAGGACATCACTGGACCCTTACTGGACCCCCTGCAGTTTGCTTACCGAGCAAACAGGTCCGTGGATGATGCAATCAACATAGGATTGCACTTCATCCTGCAACATCTGGACAAAACAGGGACTTATGTGAGGATCCTGTTTGTGGACTTTAGTTCGGCTTTCAACACCATCATCCCAACAACCCTCCAGACCAAACTGACCCAGCTCTCTGTTCCTAGCTCTATCTGTCAGTGGATCACCAGCTTTCTGACAGATAGGCAACAGTTAGTGAGACTGGGGAAATTCACATCAAACAGCTGCTCCACCAACACTGGTGCCCCTCAGGGATGTGTTCTCTCCCCTCTGCTCTTCTCTCTTTACACCAACGACTGCACCTCTAAAGACCCCTCTGTCAAGCTCCTGAAGTTTGCAGATGACACTACAGTCATCGGCCTCATTCAGGACGGTGATGAGTCTGCTTACAGACAAGAGGTTGAGCAGCTGGCTGTCTGGTGCAGTCTTAACAACCTGGAGCTGAACACCCTCAAAACAGTGGAGATGATCGTGGACTTCAGGAGAAACCCACCTGCACTTTCCCCACTCACCATCATGAACAGCCCTGTGACTGCAGTGGAGTCATTCAGATTCCTGGGAACCACCATCTCTCAGGACCTGAAGTGGGACAATCACATTGACTCCACTGTAAAAAAGGCCCAACAAAGGTTGTATTTCCTTCGCCAGCTGAGGAAGTTTAACTTGCCACAGGAGCTGCTGAAACAGTTCTACTCAGCCGTCATTGAGTCTGTACTGTGTACTTCTATAACTGTCTGGTTTGGCTCAGCAACAAAATCAGACATCAGAAGACTACAGAGAACTGTTCGGACTGCTGAAAGTATTATTGGTGCTCCCCTGCCCACCCTTCAAGAACTGTATACATCCAGAGTGAGGAAAAGGGCTCATAAAATCACTCTGGACCCCTCACATCCAAGTCACCCCATTTTTGAACTTTTGCCATCTGGCCGGCGTCTCAGAGCCGCAAATACCAGAACAGCAAGGCACAAAAACAGTTTCTTCCCCCAGGCAATCTACCTCATGAACAGTTAAATGTTCCCCACTTATGCTTATGCAAACAAAAGTGCAACATCCTTATATTTATTTGTTACCCCTCCATCCTAGTACATCGCTGCATCTTTTTCAATCCTATTCCATTATAATTTATAGCACAATTGTTTATACACTTATTTATTTGACTACCTTTTTTTTTTTTTGTGTGTGTGTTGGTGTCTCTGTGTACTGGAAGCTTATGTCACTAAAACAAATTCCTTGTATGCGCAAACATACTTGGCAATAAAGCTCTTTCTGATTCTGATTCTGATTCTGATATATATATAATTATTTATTTATTTTTTTTGCATGGAGTTTGCAAAGTGACAAAATTAATCAAAGCACAACTAAGGTTAACGTCAGTCCACACTTGTATTTTCTCAGTTTCTGAATTTGATGTTATCAGAGGCTAAATGCAAACACAATTATTATTTTTTTTATCTACTTTTGAGTCTTATTTCATGCAAAGTGATAATATAATTGCACTTTCATTTTCTCTATTTGAAAGTTTTTAATGCTGTTGTTTTTGTTTTTGTTATTATGCTGTTTTGTTGACTGGAGTTGGCTGGCTAGATGTTGGTTTGCCAGTGTCCTGTGAGGTAAAGCCAGAGGGTGCCAGGGATGTGTATAACCAATGTCACTGAATTGTAACTTAAATTGCTGTTTGCTCCAATACAGTCACCCGTTTTTTTTTTTTTGTTTGTTTGTTTTTTTTTTGGGGGGGGGGGGGTGCATAATTAAATTATGCAAATTAGCATGTTACCTTTTACACAAGAAAATTATTTAATTAATTAATTAATTAATATGCCGCAAGTTTAACCCCCCCAATGGTAGACCCAAAGTTACGCCCTTGCAGTGCCCTCCTTGGTTTCCGCCCCCAAATTGTCAAAAGTCATGTAGACTCGAGCGAGCAGAAATCCACCGCGCGAGCAAAACAGCACTCCGCGAGCAGAAGCCCGCTGCGCGCGAGCAGGATTCCACTGCACAAGCAGAGTTAACCTATGCGAGTATGCCAGGCGCTCGCTCGCAGCTACATGTACACCTCTCGGTTGTTGAATTTGTGCGCGAGTACTTTTATCATGCCAGCTGAAGGTTCATTTTTGCGCGTGTGAAATAACATGTGCTCTTGAGCATGTCTTACACGCTCATAACATTTGAATAAAATGTAACGCCATAAGCCTCAGCCTCCTCACGTTAATGTCACAGCTTCCAAACGCTCTCAACGCAAAAGACTACTTGCGCTCGTGATTCTTTAGCTCCGCCCACATGTCACGCCTCCAGCCGGTCGTGTTTTTCCGGGAAAAATCGGTACAGACTTTCTCTTATGAATATAATAAAACTAAAGACTTTTTGGAGTTATGAAGGATGCAGTACTACTCTATAGGTACTCAAGATTAACAGGATATTGAGTGAAAACGAGCATTTCACCCCCCCCTCCCCCACCCCCCCTTTAAAAGAGTGTCCTTGTCTGGTTTGGGAACAAGGGAGATAATGCCTTGTTTCATTGATGCCGTCATTTCTTTTAAATCAATACATTCTTTGCACATAAAAAGCAATGGATGTTTGATTAACTCCCAAAAATGAATATAAAACTCAACAGTTAATCACTCCCTGGAGATTTTCCTCTCTTCATTGAGTGAAGTGCTATCCGAATTTCTTCAATAGTCAAATCAGAGTCACATAAGGCTTTAAAGTCAGGATAACTTGAACATGAGCTTGCACTTTCTTTATAAAATTATCGCAACTGTGTTTATCAAACACAGATGTGTAAATGTTTTTATAGAAGGCTGTGACAAAATTAGATATCAAATTAGGATCTATACAGTTGACACCATTAATATTAAGAACAGTCAGAGAATTTCGTTTGTAGTTCCTCTTCTCTAAAGCGAAAAAATAACTAGAATTCATCTCTCCTTCTTCCAACCATTTAGCCCTGGACCTAACAAAGGCACCTTTAGCAATATCTAGATATGCTTGATTAATTTGTAGATGTAATTGCCTTAATTCTAACCCCTCTTCCTGAGATAAATTACCCATCAATAAAGAATTTATTCTCTCCATTTGTTAAGTTAATTTTTTATCACATTTTTTCCAGGGATATCAGAACAGCGTAACAGATATTGCGTCATCGGGCAGGCGTGGCCTATTTGATAATTTGCATAGGTTAACGATCATGCGCAGATTGGGAGGAAAGCCGTTTGCTAAAATGGCTTCAAAGTTCAAATAGCGTTATTCTCCGAGATCGTGGGTGTTTTTCATATTATATTCATAGTGTTACAACTTTCGCCGGGAGTTTCATGTCAAATTACATTCATACAGTTAAAATTACATCAACACTTTAATCAGATACCTGTCCAGATCTCAGGTGTTTCATGTCAAATTACATTAATACAGTTGTGACTTCAGATACCTGTCCTGATCTCAGGTGTTTCATGTCATATTACATTAATACAGTTTTGGCTTCAGATCCCTGTCCTGATCTCGGGTGTTTCATGTCAAATTACATTAATACAGTTATGGCTTCAGATCTCTGTCCTGATCTCAGGTGTTTCATGTCAAATTACATTAATACAGTTATGGCTTCAGATCTCTGTCCTGATCTCAGGTGTTTCATGTCAAATTACATAAATACAGTTATGGCTTTAGATCCCTGTCCGGATCTCAGGTGTTTCATGTCCAATTACATAAATACAGTTATGGCTTCAGATCCCTGTCCTGATCTCAGGTGTTTCATGTCAGGTGTTTCATGTCAAATTACATAACAAATTACATAAATACAGTTATGGCTTTAGATCCCTGTCCGGATCTCAGGTGTTTCATGTCCAATTACATAGATACAGTTATGGCTTCAGATCCCTGTCCTGATCTCAGGTGTTTCATGTCAAATTACATAAATACAGTTATGACTTCAGATCCCTGTCATGATCGTTTCATGTTCACAATATACTATTCAGTTATGCTATACCTATTTCACTTCAATAAGTTCACTGACTTTACATTCATTCTATCATGAGTTCTATCAGACAAGACAAGTCTGCAGTTAAACCTCAGATTTTATTCATCTCATTAATTTTCCAAAGCCAACTGCTTGAAAAGAAAACCCATGTAATTATTCATAATTCCATCCTAAATTGAAATTTACACAGAAAGAACATAATATGTTTGATGTTGATCGTGGGTGTTTTTCATATTATATTCATAGTGTTACAACTTTCGGGGGAGTTTTGTGTCAAATTACATTCATACAGTTAAAATTACATTAACACTGTAATATCTTCAGATACCTGTCCAGATCTCAGGTGTTTCATGTCAAATTACATAAATACAGTTATGGCTTCAGATCCCTGTCCTGATCTCAGGTGTTTCATTTCAGGTGTTTCATGTCAAATTACATAACAAATTACATAAATACAGTTATGGCTTTAGATCCCTGTCCGGATCTCAGGTGTTTCATGTCAAATTATATAAATACGGTTATAACTTCAGATCCCTGTCCTGATCTCAGGTGTTTCATGTAAAATTACATTAATACAGTTTTGGCTTCAGATCCCAGTCCTGATCTCGGGTGTTTCATGTCAAATTACATTAATACAGTTATGGCTTTAGATCCCTGTCCGGATCTCAGGTGTTTCATGGCCAATTACATAAATACAGTTATGGATTTAGATCCCTGTCCGGATCTCAGGTGTTTCATGGCCAATTACATAAATACAGTTATGGCTTTAGATCCCTGTCCGGATCTCAGGTGTTTCATGGCCAATTACATAAATACATTTATGGCTTCAGTTCCCTGTCCTGATCTCAGGTGTTTCATTTCAGGTGTTTCATGTCAAATTACACAACAAACTAGAAAAAAAAGTTCGTTGAGACAAACTTTAAGTTGGCTTGAGAAAGTCTGACCAGAAAGTTTGAAGAAGTTTAAAGAAGTTAGAAGTTTATACTTTAAAGTTAGATTGATAGATTAGTTGAAAGAAAGAAAGATATATTAGTTAGAAAGAAAGACAGATATATTAGTTAGAAAGAATGATAGATTAGTTCAAAAGAAAAAAATGATAGATTAGTTTGACAGAAAGAATGCATGCGACTAACATGTTTCTAACATGATTAGCAAGTTACTAGCATGTTGTTAGCATGACTAGCATGTCGCTACCATGTTTCTAGCATGATTAACATGTTGCTAGCATGTTGCTAGCATGTTTCTAGAATGATTAGCAAGTTACTAGCATTTTTTTAGAATGACTAGCATGTTGCTAGCATGATTAGCATATTAATAGCATGTTGCTAACATATTGTTATCATGACTATCATGTTGCTAGTACATTTCTAGCATGATTAGAATTTGACTAGCACGTTGCTAACATGTTTCTAGCATGATTAGCATGCGACTAGCATGTTGCTAGCATGATTTTAGCATGATTAGCATGTTGCTAGCATGTCTCTAGCATGATTAGCATGTTGCTAGCATGTTTCTAGCATGATTCGCATGTTGCTAGCATGTCGCTAGCATTTTTCTAGCATGATTAGCATGTTTCTAGCATGTTGTTCACATTTTTCTAACATGACTAACATGTTGCTAGCATGTTTCTAGCATGATTATCATGCGACTAGCATGTAGCTAGCATGTTTCTAGCATGATTAGCATGTTGCTAACATGTTTTATAGCATGATTAGCATGTTGTTAGCATATCGTTAGCATGTTTCTAACATTATTAACATGTTGCTAGCATGTTAGAAAGAATGATATAGATTAGTTCAAAAGAAAAAATGATAGATTAGTTTGACAGAAAGAATGCATGCAACTAACATGTTTCTAACATGATTAGCAAGTTACTAGCATGTTGTTAGCATGACTAGCATGTCGCTACCATGTTTCTAGCATGATTAACATGCTGCTAGCATGTTGCTAGCATGTTTCTAGAATGATTAGCATGTTGCTAGCATGATTAGCATATTAATAGCATGTTGCTAACATATTGTTATCATGACTATCATGTTGCTAGTACATTTCTAGCATGATTAGAATTTGACTAGCACGTTGCTAACATGTTTCTAGCATGATTAGCATGTGACTAGCATGATTTTAGCATGATTAGCATGTCTCTAGCATGATTGGCATGTTGCTAGCATGTCGCTAGCATGTTGTTCACATTTTTCTAACATGACTAACATGTTGCTAGCATGTTTCTAGCATGATTATCATGCGACTAGCATGTAGCTAGCATGTTTCTAGCATGATTAGCATATTGCTAACATGTTTTATAGCATGATTAGCATGTTGTTAGCATATCGTTAGCATGTTCCTAACAAAGTGAAAGTGACAATCAGCCAAGTATGGTGACCCATACTCAGAATTTGTGCTCTGCATTTAACCCATCCGAAATGCACACACACAGAGCAGTGAACATACACACACACTGTGAGCACACACCCGGAGCAGTGGGCAGCCATTTATGCTGCAGCGCCCGGGGAGCAGTTGGGGGTTCGATGCCTTGCTCAAGGACACCTAAGTCGTGGTATTGAAGGTGGAGAGAGAACTGTACATACACTCTCCACCCACAATTCCGTCCGGCCCGAGACTAGAACTCACAACCCTTCGATTGGGAGTCCAACCCTCTAACCATTAGGCCACGACTTCCCATAAAGCTCTTTCTGATTCTGATGTTGCTAGCATGTCGCTAGCATGTTTCTAGCATGATTAGTATGTTTGCTAGCATGTTTGCTAGCATGTTTCTAGCATGATTAGCATGTGACTAGCATGTTGCTAACATGATTAGCATGATTTTAACATGTTGTTAGAATGTCTCTATCATGATTATCATGCGACTAGCATGTTTCTCGCATGATTAGCATGTTTCTAGCATGACTAGCATGTTGCTAGCATTTTTCTAGCATGACTACCATGCGACTAGCATGTTGCTAGCATGATTTTACCATTATTAGCACGTTGCTAGCATGTTTCTAGCATGATTAGAATGTTTGCTAGCATGTAGGTAACATTTTTCTAGCATGATTAGCATGTTGCTAGCATGTTTAGCATGTTGTTGACATGTTTCTAGCATTACTAGCATGCGACTAGCATGTTGCTAGCATGATTTTAGCATGATTAGCATGTTGTTGACATGTTTCTAGCATTACTAGCATGCGACTAGCATGTTGCTAACATGATTTTAGCATGATTAGCATGTTGCTAGCATGTTTCTAACATGCGACTAGCATGTTGCTAGCATGATTAACATGTTGCAAGCATGTTGCTAGCATGTTTCTAGCATGACTAGCATGCGACTAGCATGTTGCTAGCATGATTAGCATGTTGTTAGCATGTTTCTAGCATGACTAGCATGCGACTAGCATGTTGCTAGCATGATTTTAGCATGATTAGCATGTTTGCTAGCATGTTTCTAGCAAGCGACTAACATGTTGCTAGCATTATTTTAGCATTATTAGCATAATGCTAACATGTTTCTAGCATGATTAGCATGCGACAAGCATGTTTCTAGCATGATTAGCATGTTGCTAGCATGTTTCTAGCATGATAACCATGTTGCTAGCATGTTTTTAGCATGATTAACATGTTGCTAGCATGTTGTTAACATGTTTACCATAGTTTACCATTATTTACCACGATTTACCATAGTTTACCATGATTTACTATAGTATACCAAAATTTACCATGTTCAAGTATGATTTACTGATTCTAGCATGATTTATCATAGTTTACCATGATTTACCATAGTTTACCACAATTTACCATAGTTTACCATGATTTACTATAGTATACCAAGATTTACCATGTTCAAGTATGATTTACTGATTCTAGCCTGATTTAGAATAGTTTACCATGATTTACCACGATTTACCATAGTTTACCATGATTTACTATAGTATACCACGATTTACCACGTTCAAGTATGATTTATTGATTCTAGCATGATTTACCATTGTTTACCATGATTTACTACGATTTACTATAGTTTACCATGATTTACTATAGTATACCACGATTTGTCATTTTCAAGTATAATTTACTGATTCTAGCATGATTTACCATAGTTTAGCATGATTTACCATAGTTTAGCATGATTTACCATAGTTTACCATTATTTAATATAGTATACCATGATTTACCATGTTCAAGTATGATTATGATTCTAGCATGATTTACCATAGTTTACCATTATTTACCACGATTTACAATAGTTTACCATGATTTACTATAGTATACCACAATTTACCATGTTCAAGTATGATTTACTGATTCTAGCATGATTTATCATAGTTTACCATGATTTATGATAGATAGATAGATAGATAGATAGATAGAAAGAAATAGTCAGATAGATAGATAGATAGATAGAAAGAAATAGTCAGATAGATAGATAGATAGATAGATAGATAGATAGATAGATAGATAGATAGATAGATAGATAGATAGAAATAGTCAGATAGATAGATAGATAGAAATAGATAGATAGATAGATAGATAGATAGATAGATAGATAGATAGATAGATAGATAGATGGATTAGATGAGTTTGAATGAGTTTAAATTGATTAGCATCAAAGGTTGATTGAGTCTAATGGGATTTGGAGCTTGGGTCATCTGAACATCCTGTCAATTAAAGTCTATGGGCATTTTTATGATTTTTAATATTAATTTTTAAGAAAACCGTAACTCAAACCAGTCTGAAAAGATATAGCACACCGAGTCAGAACAGTATGAAGGTCTGACCCGAGTTTGGAGTATGTAGCTTAAACGGTCTAGGAGGAGTTAGTGTCCTGGCCAGAAAAATAAGAAGAAGAAGAAGAAGAAGTTTAAATATAGGATTTCAGTAAGTTGGCTTTTTCAAGCCAACTTAATTACATAAATACAGTTATGGCTTTAGATCCCTGTCCGGATCTCAGGTGTTTCATGTCAAATTATATAAATACAGTTATGACTTCAGATCCCTGTCCTGATCTCAGGTGTTTCATGTCAAATTACATAAATACAGTTATGACTTCAGATCCCTGTCATGATCGTTTCATGTTCACAATATACTATTCAGTTATGCTATACCTATTTCACTTCAATAAGTTCACTGACTTTACATTCATTCTATCATGAGTTCTATCAGACAAGACAAGTCTGCAGATTTTATCTCAGATTTTATTCATCTCATTGATTTTCCAAAGCCAACTGCTTGTAAAGAAAACCCATGTAATTATTCATAATTCCATCCTAAATTGAAATTTACACAGAAAGAACATAATATGCTTGATGTTTGAAGGACTGGTTGCTTCAGGGCTTACAGAATCTTATGCATTATCTCCCAAACCATCACTTTTCTGAAGAGTGGACTGTCACACTACAGGGAAAGAGATGGATAATAAAATATTTGAGGAGTAAAAGGTGTGAACAGGAGCACTGTGGTACCTGTCTGAATGTGAGTGGCTTATCAAACCCATTATTATTTTGTGATTACCATGGACGTCAATAACTATGTTTGGTTTTTAGTAAAACTCACATTAAAACATAAGTAATGTTAGAGTAATAACGTTACATTACGGCACTTTTAACATTTTTTGGTTGTTTGTTTTCGAAAATAGATTTAACTGTTATACAATAAAACATAATAGATATGATGACTTTTTTTCTCCTAATTGTATACATCTTATGCTTTTATTTCTCTGAGTTGATCTTGGAATTTAAAAACGTGATTGAAAACATGTCACGTGATTGATGTGAAAAGATGACTGATCTGGATACAAGTATTTAAGACCTCCGCAATCTCTGCAGTGTTCTTTCATCAGTTGGGATTTTCTAGAACACAAGACAAAACTTTTGTTTGATATTAATCATTTAATTTGCTTTCATTTGCTCTTTGGGATCCAAATTAACTTCAGGTTTGTCAGATTTTACATTCTTACATTTATTGAATTTAATTATACAAATGTACAGTGCATGTAGAATGATTGTTTATTGTTAGTTAATTATGCATTATAGTGAATGTTAACATTTAGTAAATGTATTAGTATTGAAATTCACATTAATCAAACATAAACGCTGCATATTTATGTTGACTTATGTTGTAGCCTACTTGAGGGTGCTGAGATGTTGCGCACATTATCTTAGATGTTTACTTTGAGAAATTTCAAGATTTCTGATCGTTTAAATCAGTGGTCTTATGCTTTTATTTCTCCTTCATTATCCATCTGAGTTGATCTTGGAATTTAAAAACGGCCGCGCAAGGTTTTTTTTTTTTTTTTTTTTTTGAAAGAGGGCGTTTTACCAAGACCTTCAGAAACGGCCATTTTACGTCGTGGTAATGAAACCCCTGGAATTTAGTGAATAGCCAACTTTGGCATGATGCTGCAGTTTCCTACATGTCACGTGATTGATGTGAAAAGATGACTGATCTGGATACAAGTATTTAAGACCTCCGCAATCTCTGCAGTGTTCTTTCATCAGTTGGGATTTTCTAGAACACAAGACAAAACTTTTGTTTGATATTAATCATTTAATTTGCTTTCATTTGCTCTTTGGGATCCAAATTCACTTCAGGTTTGTCAGATTTTACATTCTTACATTTATTGAATTTAATTATACAAATGTACAGTGCATGTAGAATGATTGTTTATTGTTAGTTAATTATGCATTATAGTGAATGTTAACATTTAGTAAATGTATTAGTATTGAAATTAACATTAATCAAACATAAACGCTGCATATTTATGTTGACTTATGTTGTAGCCTACTTGAGGGTGCTGAGATGTTGCGCACATTATCTTAGATGTATACTTTGAGAAATTTCAAGATTTCTGATCGTTTAAATCAGTGGTCTTATGCTTTTATTTCTCCTTCATTATCCATCTGAGTTGATCTTGGAATTTAAAAACGGCCGCGCGAGGTTTTTTTTTTTTTTTTTTTTTTGAAAGAGGGCGTTTTACCAAGACCTTCAGAAACGGCCATTTTACGTCGTGGTAATGAAACCCCTGGAATTTAGTGAATAGCCAACTTTGGCATGATGCTGCAGTTTCCTACATGTCACGTGATTGATGTGAAAAGATGACTGATCTGGATACAAGTATTTAAGACCTCCGCAATCTCTGCAGTGTTCTTTCATCAGTTGGGATTTTCTAGAACACAAGACAAAACTTTTGTTTGATATTAATCATTTAATTTGCTTTCATTTGCTCTTTGGGATCCAAATTCACTTTAGGTTTGTCAGATTTTACATTCTTACATTTATTGAATTTAATTATACAAATGTACAGTGCATGTAGAATGATTGTTTATTGTTAGTTCATTATGCATTAATAGTGAATGTTAACATTTAGTAAATGTATTAGTATTGAAATTAACATTAATCAAACATAAACGCTGCATATTTATGTTGACTTATGTTGTAGCCTACTTGAGGGTGCTGAGATGTTGCGCACATTATCTTAGATGTATACTTTGAGAAATTTCAAGATTTCTGATCGTTTAAATCAGTGGTCTTATGCTTTTATTTCTCCTTCATTATCCATCTGAGTTGATCTTGGAATTTAAAAACGGCCGCGCAAAGTTTTTTTTTTTTTTTTTTTTTTTTGAAAGAGGGCGTTTTACCAAGACCTTCAGAAACGGCCATTTTACGTCGTGGTAATGAAACCCCTGGAATTTAGTGAATAGCCAACTTTGGCATGATGCTGCAGTTTCCTACATGTCACGTGATTGATGTGAAAAGATGACTGATCTGGATACAAGTATTTAAGACCTCCGCAATCTCTGCAGTGTTCTTTCATCAGTTGGGATTTTCTAGAACACAAGACAAAACTTTTGTTTGATATTAATCATTTAATTTGCTTTCATTTGCTCTTTGGGATCCAAATTCACTTTAGGTTTGTCAGATTTTACATTCTTACATTTATTGAATTTAATTATACAAATGTACAGTGCATGTAGAATGATTGTTTATTGTTAGTTCATTATGCATTAATAGTGAATGTTAACATTTAGTAAATGTATTAGTATTGAAATTAACATTAATCAAACATAAACGCTGCATATTTATGTTGACTTATGTTGTAGCCTACTTGAGGGTGCTGAAATGTTGCGCACATTATCTTAGATGTATACTTTGAGAAATTTCAAGATTTCTGATCGTTTAAATCAGTGGTCCCCAACCTTTTTAGCACCAAGGACCGGTTTAATGTCAGACAAAATTTTCACGGACCGGGCTTTATGGTGTGATGGATAAATATAAATTAAAATGATACGACTGGCATAAAAACTGTGGTATATTGTAAATATAATAATAAACATGAATCCACTGTGTATTCGTATAAAACTTTATTTAGCAGCATCCTTTTAACATCGTGCCAACAACAAAACATGAATAAAATTCTCTCTGCCCCCTAACCCACTTTTTTCCCACTGATTATGGTCACTATGGTGGCGTTTAAACATGCCTAAAAAATAAGATGCACCACAAAAACGAATATAAAATCCATGAAAATAACACAGGGCATCTGGTCTTTTTCCAAAATAAAAGATCGTTATGGCTCAGCACACTTCTACCTCCACCTCTGTTATTTGTTTAGAAAAAATCCACCGCTCACGGCTCTTCTGGACTGCAGTCACGCCATCTTCGTTTCAGAGTAGCGCGGTCACGCCATCTGCGCTTCAAGTTCATTGCGCGTCTACTCGGTGGTGCGTGGTATACATTAACGTGCGAGCGCTACAGCCTAATTATTTTAGTAAATCCTCTTTCGGTGGTCATATTTATTCATATTCATAAGAATGATTGAATTCATTCACGTTTTAAGTGTTATAATCGCGTATGTTATCATTCAATCTGTTCCTGTTGTATGGTGTATTCTGCTTATGTGGAGAGAATCTAAATTGTTATTCATTTTTTATTTTATTTTAAGGATAAAACCAAACTGCCATGTCATTTTTTCATTCTTTAATATTTGCATGCCAAAATCAGGAAGGAAAATAATAATAATAATAATAAATCGCCAAATCATGAAGAATGCAATCTTTTCCACTATACAGTCAGATTGGAAAATTCATATAAAATTAAAATCTAATTGTTTTCGGTAAACTCCATCAGATTCTTGTTCTACATGTGCCCATGTACCACTTTGGTGATTGTCATATCATTTTACTGTATCATTCATTAATAATTGCGTGCCAAAATCATGAAAAATTATAAAATTTTCACAATACAGTCAGATTTGAAAGTTCATAAACGATTAAAAATCTAATTGTTTTCTGCAAACTCCCCCAGACTCTTGTTCTACATGTGCCCATGTACCACTTTGGTGATTTTCATATCATGTTACTGTATCAATCTTTAATAATTGCATGCCAAATTCATGACAAATTATATAATTTTCAATATACAGTCAGATTTGAAAATTCATACACGATTAAAATCAAGTTGTTTTCTGCAATCTCCACCAGACTCTTGTTCTACGTGTACCCACGTACCACTATGGTGATGTTCATATAATTTTACTATATAATTAATAATTGCATGCCAAAATCATGACAAATTATATCTTTTTCACTATACTATCAGATTTGAAAATTCATAAAAAAATTAAATCAAATTGTTTTCTGCAATCTCCATCAGACTCTTGTTCTACGTGTACCCACGTACCACTGTGGTGATGTTCATATTATTTTACTGTATCATTCTTTAATAATTGCATGCCAAAATCATGAAAAATTATATATTTTTCACTATACTATCAGATTTGAAAATTCATAAAAAATTAAAATCAAATTGTTTTCTGCAAACTCCACCAGACTCTTGTTCTACATGTGCCCATGTACTACTGTGGTGATGTTCATATCATTTTACTGTATAAATGTTTAATAATTGCATGCCAAATTCATGAAAAATGCTATCATTTTCACTATACAGTCAGATTTGAATCTTCATAAAAAATTAAAATCAAATTGTTTTCTGCAATCTCCACCAGACTCTTGTACTACGTGTACACACGTACCACTGTGGTGATGTTCATATCATTTTACTGTATCATTCTTTAATAATTGCATGCCAATATCATGAAAAATTATATCTTTTTCACTATACTATCAGATTTGAAAATTCATAAAAAATTAAAATCAAATTGTTTTCTGCAAACTCCACCAGACTATTGTTCTACATGTGCCCATGTACCACTGTGGTGATGTTCATATCATTTTACTGTATCATTCTTTAATAATTGCATGCCAAAATAATGAAAATTATATATTTTTCACTATACAGTCAGATTTGAAAATTCATAAAAAATTAAAATCTAATTGTTTTCTGCAAACTCCACCAGACTCTTGTTCTACATGTGCCTATGTACTACTGTGGTGATGTTCATATCATTTTACTGTATCATCTTTTAATAATTGCATGCCAAAATCATGAAAAATTCTGTCATTTTCACTATACAGTCAGATTTAAAACTTCATAAAAAATTAAAATCAAATTGTTTTCTGCAAACTCCACCAGAATCTTGTTCTACATGTGCCCATGTACTACTGTAGTGATGTTCATATCATTTTACTGTATCATTCTTTAATAATTGCATGCCAAATTTATGAAAAATGCTATCATTTTCAGTATACAGTCAGATTTGAAACTTCATAAAAAAATTAAAATCAAATTGTTTTCTGCAATCTCCACCAGACTCTTGTTCTACATGTGCCCATGTACTACTGTTGTGATGTTCATATCATTTTACTGTATCATTCTTTAATAATTGCATGCCAAATCATGAAAAATTATATAATTTTCACTATACAGTCAGATTTGAAAATTCATAAACGATTAAAATCAAGTTGTTTTCTGCAATCTCCATCAGACTCTTGTTCTACATGTACCCACGTACCACTGTGGTGATGTTCATATCATTTTACTGTATCATTCTTTAATAATTGCATGCCAAAATCATGAAAAATTATATATTTTCCACTATACTATCAGATTTGAAAATTCCAAAAAAATGTAAATCAAATTGTTTTCTGCAAACTCCACCAGACTCTTGTTCTACATGTGCCCATGTACTACTGTTGTGATGTTCATATCATTCTTTAATAATTGCATGCCAAAATCATGAAAAATGCTCTCTTTTTCACTATACAGTGAGATCTGAAAAATCATCTAAAATTAAAATCAAATGGTTTTCTGCAAACTCCACCAGATTCTTGTTCTACATGTGCCCATGTACTACTGTTGTGATGTTCATATCATTCTTTAATAATTGCATGCCAAAATCATGAAAAATGCTCTCTTTTTCACTATACAGTGAGATCTGAAAAATCATCTAAAATTAAAATCAAATGGTTTTCTGCAAACTCCACCAGATTCTTGTTCTACATGTGCCCATGTACCACTGTGGTGATGTTCATATCATTTTACTGTATCATTCTATTAATAATTGCATGCCAAAACATGAAAATTATATATTTTCCACTATACAGTCAGATTTGAAAATTCATAAAAAAATCGAATTGTTTTCTGCAAACTCCACCAGACTCTTGTTCTACATGTGCCCATGTACCACTGTGGTAATGTTCATATCATTTTACTGTATCATTCTTTAATAATTGCATGCCAAATCATGAAAAATTATATAATTTTCACTATACAGTCAGAATTGAAAATTCATAAACGATTAAAATCAAATTGTTTTCTGCAAACCCCACCATATTCCTGTTCTACATGTGTCCATGTATCAATGTGGTGATTTTTACATCATTTTACTGTATCATTCTATTAATAATTGCATGCCAATATCATGAAAATTTATATATTTTTCACTATACAGTCAGATGTAAAACTTCATAAAAAATTAAAATCAAATTGTTTTCTGCAAACTCCACCAGACTCTTGTTCTACATGTGCCCATGTACTACTGTGGTGATGTTCATATCATTTTACTGTATGATTCTATTAATAATTGCATGCCAAAATCATGAAAAATGCTATCTTTTTCGATATCCAGTGAGATTTTAAAAATCATATAAAATTAAAATCAAATTTCTTTTCTGCAAACTCCACCAGATTCTTGTTTTACATGTACCCCTTTGGGGAATTGTCGTTTCATTTTACTGTATTATTCTATTAATAATTGCATGCCAAAATCATGAAAAATTATATATTTTTTTCACTCTACAGTCAGATTTGAAAATTCATAAAAAATTTGAATCAAATTGTTTTCTGCAAACTCCACCAGATTCTTGTTTTACATGTGCCCATGTATCACTTTGGTGATTGTCATATCATTTTACTGT
>NC_039260.1:15928424-15953424 GCF_003368295.1 Carassius auratus | reverse complement strand
AAGACCTTGGAAGAAACCAGGCTCAGTTGGGGGGCCAGTTCTCCTCTGACCAGACGAAACCAGTAGTTAAATTCCAGGCTGCAGCAAAGTCAGATTGTGCAGAAGAATCATCTGTTTCCTGTGGTCTTGTTCTGGTGTTCCTCTAAGACAAGGTCTTTACAGGGGATCTGTATCTGGGCTCTATTTGTCCTATTGTTCTAATGATGTAGCAAGTACATAGGGTGTTATGGGAAGTGTTTCCGGTTCAACTAATTAATGCAGCCTAAAAATTATTTAACGGATTTGGATAGAAAAAGCATATTAGTATGTTATTTTTAAGCCAGGTTAAAGAGATGGGTCTTTAATCTAAATTTAAACTGCAAGAGTGTGTCTGCCTCCTGAACAATGTTAGGTAGGTTATTCCAGAGTTTAGGCGCCAAATAGGAAAAGGATCTGCCGCCCGCAGTTGATTTTGATATTCTAGGTATTATCAAATTGCCTGAGTTTTGAGAATGTAGCGGATGTAGAGGATTATAATGTAAAAGGAGCTCATTCAAATACTGAGGTGCAAAACCATTCAGGGCTTTATAAGTAATAAGCAATATTTTAAAATCTATACGATGTTTGATAGGGAGCCAGTGCAGTGTTGACAGGACCAGGCTAATATGGTCATACTTCCTGGTTCTAGTAAGAACTCTTGCTGTTGCATTTTGGATTAGCTGTAGTTTGTTTACTAAGCGTGCAGAACAACCACCCAATAAAGCATTACAATAATCTAACCTTGAGGTCATAAATGCATGGATTAACATTTCTGCATTTGACATCGAGAGCATAGGCCATAATTTAGATATATTTTTGAGATGGAAAAATGCAGTTTTACAAATGCTAGAAACGTGGTTTTCTAAAGAAAGATTGCATTCAAATAGCACACCTAGGTTCCTAACTGATGACGAAGAATTGAAAGAGCAACCGTCAAGACTTAGACAGTGTTCTAGGATATTACAAGCAGAGTTTTTAGGTCCTATAATTAACACTTAACTCTTAACACAGTAATTAAGAAATTACTCGTCATCCAGTTTTTTATATCGACTATGCATTACATTAGTTTTTCAAATTGGTGTGTTTCACAGGGCCGCAAAGAAATATAGAGCTGAGTATCATCAGCATAACAGTGAAAGCTAACACCATGTTTCCTGATGATATCTCCCAAGGGTAACATATAAAGTGTGAAGAGTAGCGGCCCTAGTACTGAGCCTTGAGGTACTCCATACTGCACTTGTGATCGATATGATACATCTTCATTCACTGCTACGAACTGATGGCGGTCATATAAGTACGATTTAAACCATGCTAATGCACTTCCATTGATGCCAACAAAGTGTTCAAGTCTATGCAAAAGAATGTTGTGGTCAATTGTGTCAAACGCAGCACTAAGGTCATATAAAACTAATAGAGAGATACACCCACAATCAGATGATAAGAGCAGATCATTTGTAACTCTAAGGAGAGCAGTCTCAGTACTATGATAGGGTCTAACTTTCCTGACTGGAAATCCTGACATATACCATTTTTCTCTAAAAAGGAATATAATTGTGAGGATACATGTTTCACTGGGTATATTGAGAGACAGTCTTACTGAATATCAAAATAAAGCAGCTAAATGTCAGTATCTGTCTAATGTCATTTCCACCAGCTCTAACCGTCCTAGAGCGCTATTCAACACAATTCAGTCTGTTATAAATCCATCTAGTAATGCTCTACAGCAGGCCTCAAAGTCAACCTGTAATGATTTCCTCCATTATTTTGTTGATAAAGTAGCCTCTGTTAAACAGAGTATTAAGAACATGTCTAACACTTTTGACTTGTGCTCTTCTCCTGTCCGTTCTGTGTTTAATGTGTTTGAGCCAGTGTCACTCCCTCTCCTCTCTGATGTGGTCCAGGGGCTGAGACCGACAAATTGTCCTCTGGACATTATCCCATCTAAAATGCTTAAACAGGTTTTTAACACAGTGGGCCCATGCCTCCTCTCATTTATAAACAGTTGCCTGAGTTCAGGTTCTGTACCAACTGTATTCAAGCACACAGTGGTCAGGCCTCTGCTAACAAATCCCAACCTTGATCCTACCGTTATGTCAAATTTTAGACCTGTGTCCCATTTACATTTTCTATCCAAGGTTTTGGAAAAGTTTGCTAACTAACATTCGTAAACACGAGCACATAACACCTGTCCTGTACTCCCTGCACTGGCTCCCTGTCCAGTTTACAATTAATTTTAAAATCTTAATGTTTGTTTTTAATGCACTCACGGGCCTTGCACCTTCCTATTTGTGTGAGATTCTGACCCCTCACAAATCCAGCAGAGCTCTACGTTCTGCTTGGCAACATCTGCTGAAGGTGCCCTGGTCCCGGTTCAAACAGTGGGGCGATCGTTCTTTTGCAGTGGCCGGTCCTAAACTCTGGAACTTGTTGCCCATTGAGTTACGTTCCATCACTGACCGGCCTCTGTTTAAAGCCAAACTTAAAACCTATTTATTTAAAATAGCTTTTTGCACTTAATGGCTCTGTGACACTGCTCTGTTTTTATTGTGTAAATATGTTTTAAACCTATTTGTAATTATGTTTATTTTTTACTAATGTTGTTAAGCACCTTGGTTCAATCTGTGGTTGTTGGAAGGCGCTATATAAATAAATATTGATTGATTGATTGATTGATTGATACCACCTTTTCTAGTATCTTGGACAGAAAAGGGAGATTCGAGATTGGTCTATAATTAACTAGTTCTTAGGGGCTGAGTTGTGGTTTTTTGATGAGAGGGTTAATAACAGCCAGTTTTAATGTTTTGGGGACATATCCTAATTACAATGAGGAAATAATTATAGTCAGAAGAGGATCTATGACTTCTGGAAGCACCTCTTTTAGGAGCTTAGATGGTATAGGGTCTAACATACATGTTGGTTTAGATGACTTAACAAATTCAATTCTTCCTCTCCTATAGTAGAGAATGAGTGGAACTGCTCCTCAGGGGGTCTATAGTGCACTGTCTGATGTGATACTGTAGCTGACGGCTGAATGGTTGCACTTTTATCTCTTATCGTATCGCTTTTAGAAGTAAAGTAGTTCATAAAGTCATTACTGTTGTGGTGTTGGGAAATGTCAACACTTGATGAGGCTTTATTTTTTGTTAATTCAGCCACTGTTTTGAATAAATACCTGGGGTTATGTTTGTTTTCTTCTAAAAGAGAAGAAAAGTAATCGGATCTAGCAGTTTTTAATGCTTTTCTGTAGGATAGGTTACTTTCCCGCCAAGCAATACAAAATACCTCTAGTTTTGTTTTCAGTATTAAATCTAGAGTATGATTTCGACAATGAGTAGGTCCTGAAACGTGTTGTCTAACACCAATAGAGATCAGAATGTCTATAAATGCTGATCCCAGTGCATCTTTTTCATTATCGTGTAACGGATATGCAGGTCATCGATTCATGGGTTCTGAACTAATGAATCACGGTTCGTTGAAACTAAAACAATGCAAACCCAAAGCTTGTAGATTTTGAATTCAGGCATATAAACCCAATTCTCTCTAAAATAAATGCCTCTCTCTCTCTCCCTCATTTGGATTCCGTTATGTCTTGTACAAAGTTTACTGTCTGTATTGTCATAAGCGTATTTACTCTGTGTGATTTGTAGTTTGATGTATGTTTAGTTCAATTATTAAAAACCAATATATATTCATGATTGCCTCTAAGCGCTCACATTACGAGTCAATGAAATGTCTGATCTTTAGCTACAAGCTCTTTACTTTTAGTAACAAAATTTCATAAAAATAGGATAATGTTTTCATGGCCAGAGAATATTTTTCCTTGAATTATAAGAAGTGATAACTTTATTGAAAGTTGAAATGTTAATCTTACGGCAGTTTGCTTGACAAACCACTGTTTGATTTGCGATAGTTTACAGTAAGAGATATCACTATAATTGATATGAAGAATGGAATATTGACATATTAATGAGTAAATTACAGTGCCTTGTAATGAGTTATTGATATACAAAATTTACCTATTTTTCATCTTCAATAATTTTAATGTAACTGTCATATGAGATATACTATACATATTAATCATATTCCTGATTAATTATTTAAATTCCTTATATATCATTTGAGTTAATTATTATGTACAACCCAGTGCGGCTACAATCGACATGGATATTAAGATCACCAACTATTAAAACTTTATCTGCAGCCAGAACTAACTCGGATGTAAAATCACCAAACTCTTTAATAAAGTCTGTATGGTGCCCTGGTGGCCTGTATACAGTAGCAAGTATAAACATAACAGGGGATTTATCATTAACATTTGTTTCTCTGGATAATGTTATATGTAGCACCATTACTTCAAACGAGTTATACTTGAAGCCTGCCCTCTGAGAAATCCTGAAAACGTTGTTATAAATTGAAGCAGCTCACCCCCCTTTGCCTTTTAGACAAAGGGAGTGGACTCATTTAAAATAATGTAATCATCAGGTTTTAGCCAGGTTTCTGTCAAACAGAGTACATCTATATTATGATCAGTGATCATATTATTTACAAAAAGTGTTTTCGTAGAAAGGGATCTGATATTCAATAAGCCAAGCTTTATCATTTGTTTATCCATATTGCATCTGTTTTTTTATTTGTTGAACCTCAATTAAATTGTTAATCTTAACTTGGTTTGGACGTTGTGGCGAGTGGGGCGGGGCCGAGGGACGTGGGAACAAGGAGTGAGGCCAGCGGAATGATTGGGAAATCAGCTACACCTGCGCCCCACCGGTCAAAGTCCTACGTAGGAGATGGAAGGATATAAAACTGGAGCACGATAGTGAAGGACGAGAGAGGACCAGGCCTGGGCTTTTAGTTGTGTTTGCTTTTTATTTATGCGCACCAGTCATCCGTGAGGGGCTGGTGCGCTGTTTTGGGTTTATTTTGAATTATTAAAGTTTAATTTTGATTGTGCGCCGGTTCCCGCCTCCTTCTTCCCGATGATTATGGAGTTATTATTATTACAGACGTTTTTTGTATTTTCTAGTTCGGGGAACAGACACAGTCTCTATAGTGTGATATCTAGGTGAAAGAGTCTCTAAGTGCTGAGAATTAACTGACCTCTGTGACGGGGGGCAGCTAGCAGACGGTCGGTTTAGCCAGTCTGTCTGCTTCATGACCTGGGCCCCAGTTAGTCAAGTATAAACTCTAAGACTATTTGCCATATTTCTAGAGAGAAGAGTGGCGCCACCCCAGGAGGGATGAAGACCATCTCTTTTTAACAGGTCAGGTCTGCCCCAAAAGCTCGTCCAATTGTCTATGAAACCTATGTTATTCTGTGGGCACCACTTAGAAAGCCAGCCATTGAGTGAAGACAATCTGCTATCCATCTCGTCACCACGGTAAGCAGGGAGGGGACCAGAGCATATTACAGAGTCTGACATCATGCTTGCAAGTTCACACACCTCTTTAATGTTATTTTTAGTGATCTCCGACTGGCGAAGTCTACCATCATTAGCGCCAGCATGAATAACAATCTTACTGTATTTACGTTTAGCATTAGCCAGCACTTTTAAATTTGCCAAGATGTCAGGCGCTCTGGCTCCCAGTAAACATTTGACTATGGTGGCTGGTGTCTCTATATTCACGTTCCGTACAATAGAATCACCAATAGCTAGAGCACTTTCATCAGGTTTCTCAGTGGGTGCATCACTGAGTGGGGAAAACCTGTTTAATGTTTTGATCGGAACAGAAGAGCGGTGTTTGACCCACGACTACGCTGCCTCACCGTCACCCAGTTGCCCTGCTGCAGGGGCTCTGTTTTACAGAACTGAACAATGTTGTACAGGAATACCTGAGCTAGACACATCCAAAGCCGTATCTAGTGCCCTCACATTCTTACTGTCCTCAATTAAAGTTTGGATGTGTGTCTCTAATTCTGAAATCTTCTCTGTCAGCCTAACTATTTCCCTGCATTTATCACATGTGAATCCCTCATCTGCGATAGAGATAGATAAACTGTACATGTGGCAAGAGGTGCAAATAACAATAGCAGGAGAAGCCATTACTCACCATGCTTGATGAAATGTTCTTACTGCTGTTGTTTGATGAACTTGTGAAAAACTGGAGCGAGAGAGAAGGAGAGGAGAAAAGAAAACAGAGATAGGTTAGAATGAAAATGCTAATGACAAGCTAACGAGTGCTAACGCTTTGCAGGTGTACTGCACTCACGGATATAAAATAAAAGTGAACGATCAAAGTTAATCTGATAAGATCGATAATATCAGAAATATGGTGTGAATTAAGTTATATTTTATCACTTTTAAAAAGAGAGAGTGATAGTAAGATAAAGATTCTAAGGAAAAAATAAAATAAAAACAGCTACACGGAGCTACGATTAGCTACAGAAGGCCAACAGGAGGTAGAGAAAACACTGTCCAACAGTGACACCAACCTAGGGTGTATGGGTAATGTAGTATCTGCTCTCGGTGGGACGAATTAGGAAGTGTGCATTGTAAAGGGCACTCTGAAAAGTGGCAGTGCAGGCAAAGGATTAAAACCTCTATTAATACAGATGTCCAAATGAGCATATCGGTACATTCTGGGCGCACAGAGAGGTGGCGGAACGATCAAGAGCTATAATTGGAAGTATTGAGTACTGGTGCGTACCGGCCCACTTAAAGCACTGGTTTTAAGTCTAGATTTAAATGTGAATAGTGTTTAGTGTTTAGCAAATCTGATCTCTTCTGGAAGCTGATTCCAACTGCGGGAGGCATAGTAACTAAAGGCGGACTCCCCTTGTTTTTGTGAACCCTTGGTATTTCTAACTGACTTAATCTTAGTGATCTGAGTGCTCTGTTAGGTTTATATTCAGTGAGTATATCTGCAATATATTTCGGTCCTAGGTCATTTAGTGACTTATATATGAGTAAAAGTACTTTAAAGTCAATTCTTAATGTAACTGGAAGCCAATGTAAGGACCTGAGGACTGGGGTGATATGCTCAGATTTTCTGGTTCTAGTCAGAATACTGGCAGCAGCGTTCTGGATGAGCTGCAGCTGTCTAATGGTCTTTTCGGGAAGGCCGGTGAGAAGACCATTACAATAGTCCACCCTGCTGGTGATAAAGGCATATACAAGTTTCTGCAAGTCTTGACTGGAAACAAAACATTTTTTAAAAGATAGTGTGCTGATTTAGTTACTGCTTTGACATGACTACTGAAACTGAGGTCTGTCTCCAGAATCACACCAAGATTCCTGACTTTATTTTTATTTGTTTGACCCCTAGAGTAAATTTTTGCATTCACCTTGAAAATTTCATCTTTGTTTCCAAATGCAATGACTTCAGTTTTTTCCTTGCAGAAAGTTCTGGCACATCCAATTATTAATTTCATCAATGCATTGGCAGAGGGTGTCAATGGGGCTGTAGTCATTTGGAGATGAGGCTAGGTAAATCTGGGTATCATCAGCATAGCTGTGATAGACAATTTGGTTCTTTCTCATTATTTGACTTTCTCATTATTTGACTATTATTTGGAAGCATATACAGGCTAAACAAGAGCGGTGCAAGAATTGAGCCTTGTGGGACATATCATGGACGTCCACCTTTTTATTTTTTTTATTTATTTTTTTTATTCCAGGCAATCGCACAAAAAGTACAAGGTAGACAAATATAGTAAAAAAAAAAAAAAAAAAAAAAACCTGAATATACAGTATTCAAATATGATGATCAAATTCAGCCTGAAAGGGAATGGGAAGAAGACAACTTATTAAATCCCACCCCAGTTCCCCATTTAGTAATTAATAATTGAGCTTCATTGTTATTTTGCTCACGTATCATTTACAAGTGTTATATCATGGTAGTGTTACCACAAGTAACAAGTAATATTTATAACAACAGTTTATACCAACGATGTAATAGGAATGAACAATGCCAACAATGGTAATGGACAATATACCAATGATGGTAATGGACTATATACCAACGATGGTAAGAAAACACTAAGCACATGTTAGCACTATGAGACAGAGTACAACATCAATTTAACTACAATGTAATAGAAATAAACAATGCCAACAATTGTAATTGACAATATACCAGTGATGGTAATGGACAATATACCAACGACTGTAAGGAAACACTGAGCACATGTTCACACTATGAGACAGAATACAACAGCAATTTAAATTAAAGACCCTCTGTATTTTAACCAGACCCAATGTTTATATAACAGTTTAAATTGATGAATAGTTTTGCATTGCTTGTGTTGCAAGTCCAGTTTGTTCCAAAGTTTCACTCCACATACAGACACACAATAAGTGTCTGTATTTTACAGACACACTTAGACTTATGCTCTCCTTGTCACGTTCGGTGATACAGGAAACAAGGAGAGATCCAATTGCAGGTATGATGTTTATTTCAGGGCAAATCCAAAGGGGTAAACAGTCCAGGCAGGGTCAAATCCTGAATGTCCAAACAACATGAAAACAGAGAATAACACACGGCAAGGGCAAGACTACGGAAAGCATGAAACATAGAGAAGGACTCCGTGACACATACTCAGACAGACCTGGTATAAATACACAGAAGGTAATGAGGGAATTGGAGACAGGTGGAGAATAATCAATTAACTCAAACAAGGAGGACGGTGACCAAATAAGGGAACAGACAGTTAATAAAGTGACAGACACCATGGGAAAGGAGGACACCTAGTGGAAACCCCAGGGAACACAACCCAGACACTGTGAAAGAACCCCCCCTCTACCGAGCGGCTCCCAGACGCTCCACGACAGACACAAAACAGAGACCAGGAGGGAGGCAGACAGGTGGAGGCTCAGGGGGAGGGATGGAGGGCCAGACTAACAGAGAGGAACAGGGACAGGAGTGAACACAAAAACAAAAAACTAAAAACAACATGAAGCCCCCCAGGGCAGAGCAGAAGACCACCACGGGACGACGAAACTCTGGTACTCCCCTGGTGTCTTTACTGGACTCCAGAAGATCGGTGCTGGCCTGACTCTGCTCGCGAAGATCATTGGTGACTGACATTTGTTCATGAAGACCATTGGTGACTTGCACTTGTACATGAAGATCATTGGTGATTTGTATTTGCTCATGAAGATCAATGGTGACTTGCCTTTGTTCATGAAGATCACCAGTGACTTGACTCAGTCCTTGAAAATCACCAGTGACTTGACTCAGTCCTTTAAGATCACCAGTGACTTGACTCAGTCCTTGAAGATCACCAGTGACTTGACACAGTCTTCGAAGATCACCAGGGACTTGACTTGACCCTGAAAGATCAACGGCAGTGTTAATTTTGACACAAAATTTTAATTTAGTTTTAGTCTTAGTCTTTTGACTATAATTCTTTTTAGTTTTAGTCAAGTTTTAGTCAAGTTTTAGTCATCTGATTTGTTTTAATTTTAGTCTTATTTTAGTCGACTAAAATTGCTTGGTATTTTAGTCGACTAAAATAAGACTAAAATCAATAACAGATTTACTAGACAATTTTTTTACAGCTGGTATAGGAAACAAACTTAACCAAAATATATAAAACACAAATTCAACTTTATTTCAACACAACTGTGTCTTTATTTCAGCTTTTATGCAGCAACAAACACTGTCATGATAATGTAAACAATAACTAGCTGCCAATTGACCATCAAGAAAAATAACGTTAGGTCCAGGACCTTAAAGCTTACAGCTGAGCTGAACAATAAGTGCATACATTTAAAGTAAATATTTAATAAGTTGGCAGCTAGGTGGATAAAAAAAGTAACAAGATTTTATAAGGTATTCATTTGTCTAGCAATATTGTATGTTTTACTACAATATTGCTAGATTTGTATGTATAATGATAGGATGTGAACATTCATGTTTCACATGACTAATATAGAAATATTTGTGATATTGTCAACAAGTAGAACATTATAAAATATACTAAACATTAGTATTAATCAAATGTATTTATCATAATATTACGTATTAGTATTGTGCTCGCATCTAATTTGAAGAAGGGGCTATTTTACAGTACTTTTCAGTTCGTAATATTTAATGCTACAACATCTACGCACTGCACTATTCCAATTTTGCTTAGCTCAATAAACAAAAGAACATCGTTGTAAAATTACATTTGAGAAAATGTCCGGGTGGCTCGTCTGTAAATGTCTTTTCAAATTGGTTGTGTTCTTGCCACGAATGAGCGCTCTGCGTGCTTTACACTTTGTTTTGTTCGTCGTCAAACGTGAAGTGAGCTGTGGACATTTTGTCGCTCTTTTAGACAGTAGGGACTTTAAGCAACAGCTGCGAATGGAACGGCTACGGCGACCGGAAGTTTGCCGTCACACCGCTGTAGCCAAGAACGTAAAAGTCACTAAGGTACGGTAAAACAGAACAGCGCAACGCAGCATTAATTCATTTATTGAGATCCAAAAAAATATATAATTTAAAAAAGCAAGAGAAGGATTGCTTTTGGCGTTAAATGACAATCTTTTGTCAGAAGAGGAGTTTTTAATATTGTATGATGTAAATAAGTCTAAAAACATAACATTTATTTACCTAACCTCTCACGTTGTAGCGACTCCGGCAAATCAGCTGTTCTCCCGTAGTAGAACGTTAAATTAGAACGTCACAAAGTAGCAGTTAAATTCGCGCAGGCGCAATACAACGCCAGAATGGCGTTGCCGTTCCACCAGAGGATGTTGCTTAAAATCCCTTCACCTCTTCGAATGCCGACTTCCCGGGAGCTCATAAAACCTGAAAACCTTCGCTTCACGTCTCAATAAGTCAGGCTCTGATTGGTTTTCTTCTCTAATGCAGTCTGTTCTGTTTTGCCGGTTATTTTGCTCATTCCTCGCATCTCTCCCGTCTGCTGATTTGATTTTCGTCAGTCTATTTTCGTCTCGTCCTTTATTCGTTGACGATAATGTCAATCAATTTAGTCATAGTTTTAGTCTCCATCAGTGCCTTCTATTTTAGTTTTCGTTTCGTTTTCGTCGGCAAAAATATGTTCGTGACGAAAATAATGACGAAAATATTTAGTCAACGAAATTAACACTGGTCAACGGTGACCAGCCTTGTCTCTGGAAAGTCCATGGTACCTAGCCCTGACTGTGGAGGGTCAGCGGTGAGTAGCCCTGACTCTTGAGGGTCACCGGTGACTAGCCCTGACTCTGAAGGGTCCACGAACACCTGAATCGACTCTGGAGAGTTCACTGGAACCTGACTCGACTCTGGAGGGTCAACTGGAACCTGACTCGACTCTGGAGGGTCAACTGGAACCTGACTTGACTCTGGAGAGTTCACTGGAACCTGACTCGACTCTGGAGAGTTCACTGGAGCCTGACTCGACTCTGGAGAGTTCACTGGAGCCTGACTCAACTCCGGAGGGTCAGCTGTGACTGCCATCCCATACAGCGGCGCTGGCCAAGCAGCCATCTTGTGCCATGACTCTGGACCGGCTGCCATCTTGGGTTGTGGCGCTGGACCGGTGGCCATCTTGGGCGTTGGCGCTGGGTTAGCGGCCATCTTGTGCTGTGGTACTGGGCTGGCAACCACCCGGTGCTGTGGCGCTGGACTTGCGGCCATCTTGGGCTGTGGTACTGGCTCAACAGCCATGACATGAACAGTTTTGGGAATCTCGAGGATCTTTGACAGCATAGCGAAATAATCAAGAAATGTGTCAGAGGCCATCTTGGGCGTTGGCGCTGAGCTGGCAGCCATCTTGCACCGTGCTGCTGGACTGGTGACCACTTTGTGCTGTGGCGCTGTGCTGTCATCCATATTGCCTCGTGGCGCTGTGTTGGCGGCCATCTTGTGCTGTGGCGCTGAGCTGGCGGCCGTCTTGCTTCGTGGTGCTGGGTTGGTGGCCATGTTGCCTCGGGGCACTGAGCTAGCGGCCATCTTGTACTGCGGTGTAAGGCTGGCTTACATCTTGCCTTGTGGTGCGGGGCTGGCGGCCATCTTGTGCAGTGGCACTGGACCTGCGGCCATCATGGGCAGTGGTGCTGGCTTTCTCCATCCACCATGGTGAGACGGTGGCTCTGGTCCCTCCCACGTGAGCCCTGAATCGAAGTGGGGCCATGGTGGAGAGCGATGCTGAGCCTCCTCTCGTCCACTCCCTCCTCGGCAACCTCCCCTGGTCCCATGAAACATGACCAGGCGGGTTCCCTCAAACCAACTGCTTCTCTCCCGCTCTCTGGCTGGGGAAGAAACATCAACTGACATCTCGTTGATGACATCTCGCTGGATCTCGTGTTGACGGAGTCCTTCTGTCACGTTCGGTGATATAGGAAACAAGGAGAGATCCAATTGCAGGTATGATGTTTATTTCAGGGCAAATCCAAAGGGGTAAACAGTCCAGGCAGGGTCAAAACCAGAATATCCAAACAACATGAAAACAGACAATAACACACGGCAAGGGCAAGACTATGGAAAGCATGAAACATAGACAAGGACTCCGTGACACATACTCAGACAGACCGGATATAAATACATAGAAAGGTAATGAGGGAACTGGAGACTGGGGAGGTGGGGAATAATCAGTTAACTCAAACAAGGAGGAAGGTGACCAAATAAGGGAACAGACAGTTAATAAAGTGACAGACACCGTGGGAAACGAGGACACCTAGTGGAAACCCAGGGAACACAACCCAGACACTGTGACACTCCTAGACTCACATAATAGCCTCTCAGAAGACAATCATCATCACTTTCCACAAGGAGGGTAAACCACAGAAAGTCATTGCTGAAAGGGCTGGCTGTTGACAGAGTGCTGTATCCAAGCATGTTAACAGAAAGTTGAGTGGAACTAAACGTGTGGAAGAAAAATTTGCACAACCAACCGAGAGAACCGCAGCCTTATGAGGAATGTCAAGAAAATCGATTCAAGAACTTAGGGGAGCTTTCAAAAGGAGTGGGCTGGAGCTGGAGTCAGCACATCAAGAGTCACCGCACTTAGACATCTTCAGGAAAAGGACTGCGGCTGTCTCATTCCTAGAACCAAGCCACCCACAAAAAACATCAGAAGCATTTCACCTGGGGTAAGGAGAAAAAGAACTGGCCTGTTGCTCAGTGGTCCAAAGTCCTCTTTTCAGATGAAAATAAATGTAGCATTTAATTTGGAAATCAAGGTCTTGAGTCTGGAGGACACCTGGAGAGGCACAGAATCCAAGCTGCTTGAAGTCCAGTGTGAAGTTTCTGAAGTCAATAATGATTTGAGGTGCCGTGAATTATGCTGGCGTTGGTCCATTGTGTTTTATCAAGTCCAAAGTCAATGCAGGCATCAACCAGGAGATTTTGTAGCACTTTATGCCTCCATCTGCTGACAAGCTTTATGAAGATTCTGATTTAATTTTGCAGCAGGACTTTAGCACCTGCCCACAGTGCAAAAACCACTTCCAAGCAGTGGTGGACGAAGTACACAAATCAAGTTCTTGAGTAAAAGTACAGATACGTATAGTAAAATATTTCTCCAGTAAAAGTAAAAGTACTCCTTTTTCAATTTTACTCAAGTGAAAGTACAAAAGTACTAATTTGTTTTTATGTACTTAAGTAAAAAAGCACTGAAAGATAGATGTTTGCTACTTAATTTAATTTTATATTAGCACATATTTTTTTTAAATAATCCTACTGCTCAAAATACCTGGTATTTTTTCCAAAATAACCACTATATGGAGTCAAGATATATTTTTGTTGTTGATGGACTACGTTGACGAGAGTAATGTTCACTGTGCAGTTTACACTGTGATTTACCTGAGATAAAGTAGAGTTGACCATCTGATTTTCACCAGTAAGAAAAAAGTATTTTAAAGTTTGTTGTTTTACAGAACATCACAGTTATATGTGACATGATAATAAGGCATGAAGTTAGGAAGAACATTTCAAAAAGGAAAATATAATTATATTTTCATAATGATTTTTTTCCTTCTCAAATCTTGTCTGTGGTGTAAAAACACCCCTGGCCAAACGGGGTGCATCTCTTCCCCTCTTTGATAATTACTGTAGTTACCATGTTCTGAACATCACATCCCTACTTTCGTCCCTAGATGTAATCTATCTATCTATCTATCTATATATCTATCTATCTATCTATCTATCTATCTATCTATCTATAGGGTGGGTATATAAGGGTGTAACGATACGCGTATTCGTATTGAACCGTTTGGTACGAGGCTTTCAGTTCGGTACACTGTACGCATTATGTACCGAACGGTTCGTTGAACTAATTAATTATATTTGAAAAAAAAAAGTGAAATATAATGATATGCGTTCAACAAGGTAGCCCAATAACCCAAACGACGTAACAGGCAACGCCCCTGACAACCCCGTAGAAGAAAAAACACCAACTTATGTGTTTATGTTAGACTACTCAGTCAGGCGCTCACTCACTCAGTAGTACGCGCTGAGTGAGTGAGCAGTTCATGCACGGTACGCTGTGGCCAGTGCGTTTAACAGACCAGAAATAGAAGATCCTCCAATAACCAACAGGTCTGTTGTGTGGGTGCACTTTGGATTCCCTGTAAGCTATAATGGTGATGGCAAGAGAGTGGTGGATAAAAAAACAACGGACGCATCTGCTACATGACAATAGGGTACACCAGCGGGAATAAAAAAAAACCACCAGCGGGAATACTTGAAACATGTCAACTCATTTACGCCGACATCACCTTAGTGTGTCAGTATCTGGGAAAAGACGAAAAAAAGGAGAAACATACTACAACAAACTATCCCCGCAGCATTTAGTCAGGCATTTCCAACTGACTCAAACAGGGCAAAAGACATCACCGCGGCGATTGGTAGGTTTCATTTAGGTTACATTATATTATAGCCACGGATATGAGACCTTACTATTTACCATTAATTCTGTCATCACCATTATAGCTTACAGGGAATCCAAAGTGCACCCAAACACCAGACCTGTTGGTTATTGGAGGATCTTCTATTTCTGGTCTGTTAAATGCATTAGACATTTTGCAAGGAGCCTTCAGCGCATGCTGAGTGAGCGAGCGCCTTAGGGGCCATTCACATATCGCGCCTAAAAACGCGTGGAAAACGCTAGGCGCGTCTTTCTCCTCCTTTCCAAAGCGCTCGGGCAGAAGCGCTTATGAGGCATCTGCCTTTGCTAAGCAACAATGACGTGCTGCTCTCTCCATGAAGACGCGAAAATTTCAGCAAAGTATAAATGGATTTGCAGCTCTAAAAATCGCTCGCAGTAGGCTAGCTCTGCTACTAAATTTATTTCAAAACTGCAATCCATATACAACTATGATCAGCTGTTCCTTCATCTTGGCTGAGCTTTCAACGTTGTTACGGGAAAGGATGACGCTGATTGGTTAGTTCTTGTCACATGACCCGCGGTGCGCTTGCAGCATTCTGAAAAGTTGAGATGATTTTACATTTTGCTGTATCTAAAACGTACCGAACCGAACCGTGACATCAGTGTATCGTATCGCACCGAACCGTGAATTTTGTGAACCGTTACACCCCTAATATATATATATAGGTGGTTGAATAAAAATATTTGGACATTATTTATAAAAATTACCTCAAGTTAGCACCAGCAAGCTTGTTAGCTAGACAGTTAGCATCAGCTAACAATATTTACTTATTTTCAGGACGGTTATGAATAAACAGTCATGTCTGTCTACTCTTCTAGTTAATCCAAACAATTTAACATTACTGTTGATAAACAATATAAAAACAGACGTCACATCCCAGATAGCCACTGGATGCTGTAACGGAACAGGGCCGCAACCGCAAAACGATAGAGCCGGGTTTGGCCCGCATCCGCCTCACGGACTCGTTCCTGAGTCCAAACGCACTTCGGGCCGAAGCCGTTTCTGGTCTGTTTTTAGGGGTTGTTGCGGATATGTGCCAGCGCCGATCCAGCACCGCCTGATCATCCCGTTACAGATACGTAATGGGTGCGTGAAACGATTCCGCCTACCGGAGCTGTGCCGGATGTGTTACGAATCCGCTAAAATCACCACTGGATTGACCTTTTGCCTTATTTTCGGCATTTTTTCACATACTAAAACAACGTGAACAAAGTTAACAAACACAGAATTAATGACCACAAATTCATATATTTAATTATAAAAAACGAACAACAAAGTCATGAACAAAGTCAACAATTAACACAAAACACAGTCAACAACAAACACAGAATAAATGGATAAAAAAACGCACAGTTATCCCCTTTACGTGCAAACATCGCCGACGGCCCCAGTTTATTATTGTTTCACTTTCACAGCACATTAAACATCACTCTCTTACTTGATCTGGACAAACTGTGCATCAATTGAAAGTTTAAAGACTCTAGCTTCGATATTTGACCAATATTTTGATACAACATTGTTGCAGTGACAGATATTTAGTGATTTATGTCAGGAGTGCAAAATAATAAATCCGTATTATGCCCCATTTTGAATAGAAATTCACCACTCACTCATATTCAGTCACATCAGCAGCGGTTTATTTGTGTTCACATAGACTGAACAGCGTCAATAAGGATTTATAAACCAAAGATGCATATCTGCGGAGATATATGGATATATTTACTGATGTTTACTTCATATTTCTTCAGACAGAATCGTCATTTCTATTCATTTTCCACTGATTTACGCGATCTGATGATAAATAGCCTCTGCCACAGCCGTCTCTGTTTGTTTGCTTCCGTGTGCTCGAGCTGTGACCCAGACAGACTCTGATTGGACCTTTGGGTTGTCAATCTGACAGTCCCAAAACCGGACAGCGTCAGATCGTGTCACATGGTTCGTGAACAGTTCCTGGTTCATATCTGCTCACAACAACACTGAAACACCTCTGTATACACGAAATATCAGAATAATAAACCCGCGATTACGATAGAAAAGCTTGGTATGAGATTTTCTTGAGATCTGGGGCATTTTATAAAATATACAAAAAAATGTACATGGGAAATGCTAACTTGTGCAGCGATGAAAAAGGCTACAAATAGCATATTTTTACAATAGTAAAAGACCAAATTCCACCCCTGATCGCTAAAGGAAGTTATTATAAACACTCGATCGGGGTTTAAAGTGAGTTTTGTATAAAAGTGTACTAATAATTTCATAAATTGTCTGATGTAGCTTGATTCTAACGTTAGCTCCGATGCTACTAATAGCAGGTGCTTTTCTTCTTCATAATGCATTTTTGTCTCAATAATTCACGTCAATGTCGTAAGAAAATGTTTTGTTGTATTTTTATATTAAGACTTTTGATAAATAAAGGCTAAATGCAAAGAGAGACTGAAGTGAGATCGCTGCTTTGTTGCTTTGTAAAGCCTGAAAAACCACAATCAATGCTAATAAAGGTGGAATAAAAACAAAAGAATAATGATAAAAGAATAATGCGGATAATGTGTCGTACCTGGCGGAGGTGTGAAAGACTCGTTTGGTGAGAACAATACAATCATGAATGGGGAGTTTTGCAAAGCCAACACACATACAAAATAAACAGAAGAGTTTACATGTGAGATCTTACAGGGATGACAAGGGCCATAAATCAATCTGATTTGCCTTCTCTAAAAAACACACATGACATGGCCTTAGAAAATATTTCATAAAATTCACAGTTTTACAGATTAGATTATGAAATTTCTAATGAAGTTTTGAAAGACTTGTGGCTTTAGCTACACTCTATTTCTAAACTCATATCTTACATCAACACATTTTTTAAATACATTTATAAAATATGTTTTTAATATTTTTATTTTTGTTTTTATGTTTGAGCTTATATATCTCTATTATCATAACAGTCTGAGTGATTCTGATTCCTGAACAGTAAACTTTAAAGTGTCAGCTTTGTGAACATATGTTGAATATGTATCTAGTCAGAAAGAATCATGAGCAGAAACCTTTTTATTTTGGGTATGTAATTTCTGTCTCCATGCCAAAAAAGGAGGTGCCTAGAAAGGGGATAAACACAATGTGGGAAAAAAAAAACATGCACTTAAACAAAATCACTAGGTGGGTGCTGTGGCAGCTTTTGCTGTTGCTGCTCTTGCTGCTGACGCGCCAGTCCCTCCTTGCACCCTCCTCTCCTGTCCGCCGAAAGGGCAAACCACCTTACAGCATGCCTCCATATTTCAGCTTCTGTTGCAGTTGCTGTCGCACTGCACCTGGAAAACAGCATTACTGATTAGGTTTAATGAGACATTTGGATCAGTGCTGGTCCTACATGACGACAAAACAGGCAGACGTATATTGCATTTGCTCAAAATGAAGATATGCCCATCCTTTTCTGCCTACTTCTATAACGATTTGTGCATTAGTTGATGGAACTGTAATAAAATAATAGCATAATTATAAAAAAAAAAAAAAAAAAACTGGTCATGTAAAACTGAATAAGACAAATTAACTATATCTAACCATTGAGGTTAAGACGTTGCCCCAATTAGGCCTAGTAATAAAAAAAATAAGAAGAATAAACAGAAGGCATTATTGATTATTACAGATCCACCTGTATTCTCTCAAACATCTTGAGGTGTACTGGGATACCTTTTTTAAACAAATGTACAATATGCAGTATTCTGTCTTGTAATTAATGTAGTGTTTCCACAGAAAGGCTTATGGTAACACAATTGATTTGTGTCTATAAGTATCAAGTTTGCAATGCACAAGCCTTCTTTAAATCAAAATTATTCTTTATATCGTAAGAAACAAATTCAGTTTGCCTAAACATTTGACTATCAGCTGTAGTATACTATAGTTTGAAACACTAAACAATTTGTTTATATCACATTCTGTATGCACTTAGCCTGTCATTCTGTACACAGACTTGAATCTTTTCACACTCTTCATGCTGAAATTCATCTTCACCTCTTTATTTTGATCCATTAGCAGAGGCAGGGCAACCACTGAACTGATGCTGAAATAACATTAATCATGACCACAGATAGTAATAAGCACTTATAGACAATCATGCTGTCAGCAATGTAAACTCAGCCCTCTTGTGGCCACAGGCACATTCAGTTTATTCTGTATCACTATGTAATTTTGACCACCATTCACACCATGCGTCCAAGCTTGCAGCTCATGGAAAATTCTCCTTAGGGGCTGCATTATGTTGCTGAAATGACCTGTGGCTGCACATGTACATACGCTTCCATGCATCTGTGCCCCTGGGAGCCCCCTTATGCGCTTGGCTTTGGCTGACACTGTCACGCGTTGACTGTAGATGTGTAGGATAGAGGAGTTCATCGACAGTGAGATAATTGCCTGCCAATCACCAGATTTGGATAGATGGTGTGAGAAAGAAAGAGAGTGGAGGTGACTGACAATCCAATAACATGCACCCGAAACGTAATACGCACACACACCGTGGTACAGCTGCAGTTTAACACGCCGTTCTGCTCTGGCAGAGCATGGATGTATGTTTGTTTGCTGAACACTTTACTGTGTCAAAGCAGCGTCTGTTCTGATATCACCTCTTGACGGTGAAATAGATCTGTGAGTGAAGCGTTTGGCTTTGCATCAAAACGCCCCACTTGAACGCTGTGCTGAGAGGCCAACCATACTGTTTTTATTATGATTGTATTATTATATATTAAAATACCAAATCCAGGTTCAAGAATTCAAGATCTGTTTTCTTTGAGAGGTGGGGCAATTTGGCTTCTTCCATTGTATGTGTGTGTGTGTGTGTGTGTGTGCGCATGTGTGTTTGTTTTTTCAATGTACTGTAAAAGACAGGCCTTCCTTGAGATTCTTACAATGTTAAAAATGACCAAAATCATTGACACACACTGATAATATCCAGATGTTATCAATAGTACTTTATTTGCTTTGTGAAGTACTTTCAAATATTATTCACACACTTAACACAGTCAAGAACTATTTAGGGAGAAAGAGAAAATAATGCACAGAGACATTAACTGAAAATTTTCATGTCTAGAACCTGGGTGGAACAAATTATGCCCTGTTCATGCTGCGTAAACTTTTGTGGTCACTGTTGAATGATTCGGACCATAAAAAAAAAACAAAAAACAAAATAATAATAATAATAATAAACAAGGTTAGGCCACACAGACCTCTTTGTTTAAACTGAAACAAAATTAAATATCTATCTTAACATATCTAAATGTGCAGATATATCCAGGTGTCTACAATATTACAGTTTTTATTTAAATTCCATTCAGTATGTATTGATAGGCCTAATTTAAAAGTTTTCGTATATATATATTTCGTATATATATATATATATTTTTTTTTTTTTTTTTTTTTTATGATGAAAAACTGGTTGTTAACGAATTAATCCCTCAATTATTACATCCATAAATTAATGTGACTAACATTTTTTAAATTAGTGACATTTTAACAAAGATTAGTGAACTGACAGTAATGGCAATGCAGAACAAACTTGGAATTACATATGATATGTAACAATTCCTGTCAAGCTGTAAAATAAAATAAAAATAAATTAAAAATATTTAAAATAAATACATAATAATAATAAGAAGAAGAAGAAGAAGAAGAAATGTTAGCAAAATGTATCTTAGCAAGACAAAGTACTCACAATGTAACACACACACACAACTCTAGGTTCGGGCCATTCCCGAGCTCGGAGCCTCTTCCCCGGACAGCACGCCAAATATGCATTCTAATACTTCAGTTAATTATATGTAAGTGTGAACTCGTGAAATGTGTATTTTAAAAGAGTTTAATCTCAACCCAAAAGAGCTTTAAAACTTTGTTCCTTTAAATACTATTTTATAATCACTTTATAACACAGAATGAACTGCAAGATCTTGAAAGAAAGAGAACTACTCAAGATGAGCATGTGATGGAGGAACAGATGGCTGTTAGAACAACTCTCTCCACTTATTTCACTGGTGTTCACTGGTTGATTGATGTTAACCAGCCACAGCAAAACAGTCCACAGACAGATTGAGTGAGAGAAACAACTCCTCAGTAAACCAAAAGTGAACAAGAACAAGTATAAGGGAAGGCTGTTTAACATGTAAGAGAAAGTGATGCCGCTAATGAAAAAAAAAAAATATAAAGTAATAATAATTAATAATCTAATAATTATCTGAAACTTGAACCTTTATTCAAGCTGTCCGTTCACTTTACAATAACTTTAAAAATACAATTTTTGATTCTCTGAAGAAAATGTGGTGATGTGGTGCTTGCAACAACATTTTATTTTATTGATTGATTTAATAAGTGATTTTTTTTTTTTTTTTTTTTTTGCAATAAAAAATCTTTTAACTGCACTGTTGTTCACTTCATTGATTTGCACTATATCTGTCATTTACCTTGCGCTGCTTTATTTAACTTTATTTTTAACTTTTATTTTTATTATATGTTGTTTTTTATAATTCCCTTATTGTATAATTGTATCTACATTTTATATTTGATCTAGTTATTTTTTTAGGCTTTAATGTTAATGTTATCTTTATGCACCGGTGTCTGAGAGTAACGCAATTTCGATTCTCTGTATGTATGTACTGTACATGTGGAAATTGACAATAAAGCAGACTTGAACTTGAACTTGAATTGATTGATTTAATTGATTAAATGTATTTGGAATTTCACAATTTACATTGGCTGTTGTTCTGAGCTCACTAAAACCAAACTAAGACATAATTTACCTGTGTTGTCAAAGAACAAAATTTATTTGTTTTACAAGTTCCAAATTATGGAACCACTAAGAAGCAATGCATTATGCTAGTATTATTTTATTATTAACATTTTGCTTAAGGGAAACAAGACCGACAATAAATAAATAACGCTAGGCCTCTTTGGACTTTTGTATCAAATTGTATAAGCCCTGCCATAAAAGAGTAAAAAGAACTGACCATGAGAGTGAAAGTTTCAAGAGAGAAGAGAAAGCCCAGTTTTTTTGTTATTCTGACAGCTGCTAATTTAGAAAGAAAAGCTTTATTGAGTCCAGATGGCCACAGTCAGCAAGAGAGAGAACATAATATTCCTTCTTCAGTATGTGTATGCATCCTTTTGACTAGAATTTAAATAAACATAATTCAAATGGTTGTTCATTCAGTATTCTTATCAGTGTGATTAGTGTGGTAAAATGCCATATAATTACACAGGTAAACTGTTTCTGAGTTGATTGTGGAACATTGAATGAGGAGAAATACTTAAGGATTCATTAGCAACTCATGTAAAAAAACTTTTCAGTTTCTAATGATCCAGAGAAAAGCTCCTAGTGCTTTAATAACTAAATAAAACTCTAGTTTTAACACCATCTAACCACAAAAAGAACTATCTCCTACATTTACATAACATTTATTTATTTATATGGTATTTATGTATTTATTTTTATTTTTTTATACAGCAGCCAGAATGATATATATTGTTATCTTTACTGAAAGATACTGCTTAAATTGCGCTATTGCATGACATGATTACAGCCAATCAAGACATTTGACATGAAATGTCATTGTGGGTGGCGTAACTCTGCAAAATGGCATAGAAGTAGTAAACAAGCAACCATAAAAATAAAAAAAAAAATTAAAAAAAAATATATACTTTTACCTTGTTTCTGTACTTGTCCAAGTCCCCGCTGGCTAGGACAAAACATTTTCATTAAAATGCCTAACATTTAAGAAATTCTCTCAATTTTTATTTATTTAATTAATTGTATTTTTTCAGTAGGTACATAAGCCTATATCTGTTATACAGTGGTATTGTGACTGCTGTCTGTCACATGACAAGCATGCGAGTCCCCACTCAAATGGGCAATTGTGAGACCCTCTGGACTTATGCCCACATAAAAATAATGTGCATGATGCCCTTGACACTACAATACAAAACTATTTGTCAAATAAATTAAACATAATGAAACATTAATTTTAGTTGAAATTGTTATAAATTGCTTCTAGAGACTGCAGAGATACATGACATGGTGAAAAAATGACTGATTGAATAATACTTAAAGAAGGTTAAGATTTATTTTAAAATTGGTCCTCAGTTGCTCCAGCTCCACTGCAGCCTTCCGAGAACATTAACTCTGCTGGTTACACTGCCTTTGCCCTCTGGACCCACACTGTAGCCTTGCCTCTTCAACATTATTTTTTATTATTAATACTATGAAACTCTCTTGCTTAGGTAGAATGTGTCTAATTTCATTTGTCATTTAGTGGATGTTTTTATGCTAACTCTAACCATCAGTAGACTGCAGTGATTTTTTGGCAGCAGTGTTTCTTGAGATGGGTTGTTGCTGAGAGACTCACTCCATCTCTTCCCTCCAACGAACACTAACACACATTCACACCGCCCTTGCCTCTTCCCTTACCAGTGCGATTACAGTGAGTGCTCAGTGAGCTCAGCAGACCAGAGCAAGACGTACTATAAAAGTTTCATTACAGCCACACACTGCTGTCTCGTCTTCAAGGGTTACCATAACACACACACACAGACACACAGACACACACACACACACACACACTTTTTGTATTTTGCTTCTTTATCTGTTGAGCTATCTTTTTTTGTCTTTAAAAAGTTTTCTGTCTATCTCTATTTCTCTCTCTCTCTCTCTCTCTCTCTCTCTCTCTCATAGTCTTGTTATTGCTTTGGAGGTGTATGTTTCAAGAATGATGAACAAACAAGCTTAAACAAGAGTGTTTTTGTTCTTTCTTTCTTATTGCAAATTTGCAACTCATTTTTATTTATTTATTTATTTATTTTTTTAATAAAACCTATGGCCTTGGTTGTTGTTAGTGTCATGTTCTACTAGAAGAGCTGCAGAAATCTGTCTAAACATTTTCTCTTTCTCAATAGCTCTCTGTGATATCTAACTGATTACAACCTAACTGATTCAAATGTACAAATGTTTGTATAATATTTGCATATTATATAGAGAATGCAAATGCTCACAACACAAACAAATATGGAAATGTGCTGTAAGTAGCACAGATCACGACGGGAGGACCCCAACAATGCCAAATAACTAAAAAAAATGAAAATCAATTTAATTATTCATTCATTAATATATTTATTTAGTTAAATTATGTATGTTTTTATTTATTTATTTATTTATTTATTTATTTATTTATTAATTACTGTTGGTGTATTGGTTATTATTTGTATAACAGTTGTACAAATGCCATGGTTAAACTATGGTTAGTGTAGTAAATGCATGGTTAATTTGTGGTAACGTACCGTGATTATATATAATATTGTCATCTTATTTAGATTAATAATGAAATAAGAAGAATAATAAGAAGAAAAAAAAAAAAAAAAAAAAAAAAAAACAGAAAAAACAGAAATCACACCTTTCAGAGCAAACATTGATGTGTGTCTCTTTGTTTTTCTCTTAAAAAAACACTTCCATTGGTGTCTGTGCCTATTTGAAGTGCATTTCTGTTTTTGTTTATGTTGTGAACATTTGCAGTATGTTTTTGTTTTTGCAAATAATTTCTTTATTTGTGTTGTTAGAATTTGTGGTACATTTCTGTTTTTGCAGTATATTTCTTTATTGGGCTATGTTGTGAGCAATTTGCAAAAAATAAATAAAAAATTATGTGCTGAAAAACTGACAAAGATTCTTTCTTATTGAGCAGTTTTTTTTTTTTTTTTTTTTTTTTTTTTGCAGCACATTGAGCTCTCTAAACCACCAAAATATGTTAGATAAAAAAAGACTGAAAACAACTCCTTAAACTGGAACATCACAGTTACTTTGAGTACAACTGCAAAGCACACTTATATTGATAAACATAAAAGGTTTACATTTAGGTATTAATTAAGGTATTTTCAAAAATAGCATATTCATATTCACCAATATCTAATAAATACATACATGCATACATACATAACATGTAAAATGTATTCCTAAAGGTAACAATGCCACATGTTTACTTGTTATAGCATGCTCAGCTAAAATGTATTGTAGTTCACACAGTCATACATACTGTTATGCAATTATTTTAACATTTGAGAACTGTTTCCTTTGATGAGAACTGCATTTCCCTTACAGATACAGACAGTTGGATTGTGGCTGAATCATATGTGACTCATGTGAC